>NC_134689.1:209759938-209769938 GCF_050947455.1 Rhinoderma darwinii | reverse complement strand
GCCTACCCTATGGTGGGCAAAGATATATGACCATGTAGGATACGGGCTAATGTGCCCTGTGTCTAAGTCTACCACATTGAAGGCTTAGATACAGCCTTCACGTGCGCAGCGGAAGTTCTGACGTCTTCGCGCGTCGTGACATCTCGTGCGGCGCCTAGCGTCGTGATGTCATGACGCGCGAAGACGTCAGAACTTCCACTACGCACGTGAAAGAGGGTAAGTATTGTGTTTTTACTATAGTAACAGTGGCCTGTGTATTATTTGACATAGGCCCCAGTTACTATTTTTGTAGGCATGGTGTAGGGGACCGCGGCCCAGTCGCAATTGCGACCATTGTGCGGTCGAAATTGCGACCGCTATAGTGGCAGTCGCCTGGGATTCAAGGGGCACCGGGCCAAAGATCCGGAAGTCCGGCGCTAGCGACGCCCCTGGATCTGGAGCTCTTTTAAAAAAAATGGAGCTCCTACTGCAACTGTATAAAGATAAATTAAAGGCATAGGATCTTATATATTTTTTTTTTCAAGAAACAGCGCCTCTCTTGTCCATGAGGAGTGTTTTGGTTTTTCAGCCCAACCCCGTTAGTGACTGCCCCATAGTGTTTTTACGGCGGCCACTTACGGGCTTTATTCTGATGCAATAGCCTTTTTACGGCGCTGCATCGGAATAAGTAAACAGAGCAGGGAGCCGATAAATCCCCCTGCTCTCAGCTACCAGAGGTAGCTGAGGGCTGGGGGCATCCCTGCTCGAACTGGTGAGATCGATATCAATATCGATCTCACCCGTTTAACCCTTCAGATACGGCGCTCAATAGCGAGCACTGCATCAGAGTGGTTTTGGAGTGAGGGATGGAGCTCCCTCTCATTCCACTGACACCCGGCGATAAGATCGCCGAGTGTCTGTGTCTACGATGGCAGCCGGGGGCCTGATAAAGGCCCCCAGGTCTGCCTGTAGTGTATGCCTGCTCGATCATGCAAGAGGCATGTCCTAGCAGATGCCTGTCCGTTTTACATGGACAGGCATAATACACTGCAATACAGAAGCATTGCAGAGTATTATAAATGCAATTGTAGGATCGCATAGTGAAGTCCCCTAGTGGGGCTAGTAAAAAAGTGATAAAAAAAAAGTTTAAGAAAAAGTAAAGAAAAAAAAAAGTTAAAACAAATGAAAAAACCCACTTTTTCACCTTAAAAACGACCTTTTTTATTAAAAAACAAAACAAAGTTAAAAAGTTACACATATTTGGTATCAACCAACTATAAAGTTATTACATCACTTAACCCGCACGATGAACGTCGTAAAAAATAAAATAAAAAACAATGCAAAAATTGCTGTTTTCCTTGAATCCTGCCTTAAAAAAAAATTTGATAAAAAGTGATCAAAAAGTCGCATTTACTCCAAAATGGTACCGATAAAAACTACAAGTCGTCCCGCAGACAAAAGCCCTCATACAACCTCATCGGCGAAAAAATATAAAAAGTTGTGGCTCTTCAAATATAAAGACACAAAAACAAATAATTTTGAAAAAAAAGTGTTTTCAACTGTGTAAAAGTAGTAAAACATATAAAATCTATACAACTTTCGTATCGATGTAATCATAACAACTCGTTGAATAAAGTTATTATGTTATTTATACCACACGGTAAACGGCGTAAGTGTGGCAAAATTGCAGTTTTTTTCTATTCCCCCCCAAAAAACAGTTAATAAAAGTTCATCAATAAATTCTATGTACCCCAAAATGGTGCTATTAAAAATTACAACTTGTCCCGCAAAAAACAAGACTTTATACAGCTATGTCGAAGCAAAAATAAAAAAGTTATAGCTCTTTGAATGAGACGATGGAAAAACGAAAAAAATGGCTTGGTCACTAAGGTCTAAAATAGGCAGGTCACTAAGGGGTTAAAGAGCTCTTTCACCTTTGATATCAATAATCATCTCAGATGTACCTATAATGGGCGTGTCCCTACAAACAGAGGCACTGCACAATAAAGAGTTGTAAGAAAAGATGCTCCAGAATTGTTATTTCATTGGGAATACAAGTGTTCACTAAAACAGACCTGTCAGGAGAGGTGATAAGTTAAGAAGGCAAAGAGGATAGAGGATTTGTTTAGGTCAGTCAGAGGTCATCAGTAAGTTTACATGGACGGTTATTGATTTTAATACCAGTAATGAGGGAAGTAGATCAAGAAGGGATAGCAAGAGATTCCAAAGCGATAGCAAACAAAGCAGGGAAAAGTGGGTATCCCTGTCTAGTGCCTCCATTGATTGTTATTGGGGTCCAAGAGAGTGTTTGAATCTTAATATGGGCAGTCGGAGTAGAGTACAGTTATGAAATGTCAGGGGCATTCCTGTCTAGTGTCTCTATTGATTGTTATTGGGGTCCGAGAGAATGATGGAATATTAATATGGGCAGTCGGAGTAGAATACAGTAATGAAATGTCAGGGTCATTCCTGTCTAGTGTCTCTATTGATTGTTATTGGGGTCCGAGAGAATGTTGGAGGCTTAATATTGGCAGTCGGAGTAGAATACAATAATGAAATGTAGGTAAGGAATGGGCCCTGAATCCCAACCTGTTCAAGAATGTAAGTTACCGTGAAAAAGCTGTCAAAATCTTTTTCTATATCAAATGCCAATACGCTTTGGGGGAGTTTGTTGCTGTTGTTGTTGTCAGTGTATTGGATGGGATGAAGAAATCTGGGGCTTGTCTGGAGGGAATCAATACGACTTGATCTTAATGGATAAAATGAGGGGAAAGTGGGTTTCATCTAAATGTGAGTATGGCTATACATAATTTATATTCTAGTTGGGCAGAGAGATAGGCCTGTAATTTTTTGGGGGGAAAGTGGTTTCTTATCAGGTTTGGGTATCCCTATTATGTGGGCAACTAGAAATGCAGTAGGTAGAGAAATATATATACTATTGTAACGTGCGGTAGAATAACATTGGTAAATTTTTTATAATAGAGGCCTATAATAACAGCTTCTCCTAGTTTACTGTGTTTAATAATTTGGGCAACTTCCTCAGGAGTAATTGGGGAATATAAGCCTTCAATCTGAGAGGTAGCCAAGCCTGGGAGACTAAGTGAATTGAGGAAGGTAGTGATCTTAGCTGAATCTTGAGATGATTGGTAATAAAAATATTGATAAAAATTCCTAAATCTTTCATGTCTAACATCCAGGTTTGAGGTGGAGGCTCCTGTAGGTGTAGATATTTTATAAGCACAAAGTTTCTAAGATATTGGACTACCTGCATATTTATCACACTGTCAAACTCAGCAATAGCTCGAGGAGGCAGTTAACATGATAAAGCTACGCCGATAAGGCTAGTCGACTACGGTATTGCTTCCTTCAAAACGACGGAACCCTTGCTCAACGGAGACAAACGGAAACCATTTGCACCGGATCCGTCACCATGGTTTCCGTTTGTTTCAGACAGGGTTCTGGTCTGATGGAAAGCTCAGATGGAACGCCAGAACTGAGCCCTGACGCAGATGTGAACGAAGCCTTAATAGCACAAATAAACAAGAACCTACTGGCAAAGATAAGGGACATCGGAGAGACAATGGGACAAAGAAGGTGAGGCGAGGCAAATAGTTTATTTGGTTTATTGTCGAACTTAAAATAAGTCGCTTTGGTCCAATTTATAGTGCATCCAACTTTATGTGCAAATACCACATTTATTTGAGTTTTAATGTCCCTTATGAATTTAGTTGTAGCCAAAGAAGGATATTGCTAAATTTAAAAGTTTGAGTAATTGTAGACCTCTCTCAAACGCTTGTCAGGCCTGGGATCACTCTTTTTCTTTTTAGAGGCGATATGAATTAAATGGCCTCTGATAAATACCTTGTGGGCTAACCCTGTCCAAATTAGACTGTGGGCTGGTTGAGATTAAAATATTAAATTAGTAGGGAAGTAATTTCTGACTTAACAACAAGGTCAGTTAATAAAAATTCGTTCAATCTCCAGGTGTATGGGGTCACTTCAAGTGGGCCAAAGATGAAGGAATCTATAACCATGTCATTCTCAGACCGTGAGCAAGAAATGTATCTGGTAAAAGCCAAATATGGTAGGAGGGAAGTGGATCAATTCTCAAGTACAATTGGTGTTCTGCAGAGATGTGTATCTACGTGTAGGGGGATTGAGCTCCCTCCAAGTTTCTGTGAGAAGGTTTATATTGAGAAATTAAATTGATGTTTTGTCAAGAGAGGTTATAGAGATTAGTTTTTGTAGTTTACAGACCAAATAATCTGAGACAGGTGTGAGGTAGTTTGAAATGGATTTTGTAAGTGGTTGGTATGGGGTTTTCAGCTGGGGCTAAAGAATTTATTAACAATGGCAACTGCGAGTAGATCATTGCTCTTTTTATCATAATAAAGCTTTAAGATGACATCTCTGGACAGGCCTGGATTCACTGGTTTAGTGAGAGCCCTGTATATTCTATTGATATGGAAGGAAATTGGATTAGCTTGGGGTAAAAGAAAGACAAAAAAATTGTGGACTGTCTCTTTGAGTGTCGTGATCAACTCTCTGATGCGAATATTGAACCAACAGAATAGATTTTCTATTTCGTCTAATGCATCAAATCTTGCAACATGGTCATCTAACTTAATTAGGCCATTAGTCTTGTGTTCAAGATCCACAGACCTTTGTCCCAGATCTTTAATATGTGTAGAGATATCTTTAACTGCTGAGGTAAGTTTACCTCTAAAGAGATATTTAATATGCTTTAGTAGGTCAGCATTAGATTCTGAGGGTCTGTCCATAGGATTTTCAAGATGATCAGAGTTCCAGGTAGGCGATTTGCATCGGGAGCTCGCCGGGCTTTAAATGTAGCAAAGTGATTTTTATGTGTAGAAGGGCAAATGAGTGGGTTATGTGGCAAGTGTTCTGGTCACCATGACTTATATTGCTTTAAATGCCCCCCGATTGTCTAGATAATGGTGGAGGGTTTATAGACCACCATTGTATCTTCTGGTTGGTTTGAGGCCAAGAAGACACTAACCTCAGTCTACAAAGTCTCAAGTTCTGAGGCAGGTGGGTGGTATGCCAAGATGGACCCTCACACCACAGGTTCTCAGGCCAGAAGGCAGATGGGCCACAGTAGTGTCTCTTTCCAGGTACCGGCCACAACTTTAGGCTGGGGCTTCAGCTGAGGAGTAGGCTGAAGATGCGAGGAGTAGGCCATAAGATGCCGATTTTAGCTGTCGGGTGGGTGGCTTTTCACTAAATTGTCCAGTCTACATCGCGGTCAGTGAAAAGGTAGCGGTGACAATGGCGTAATGGGAGCCGAGAGTCTCAATAAACCCCACAAAATGTTCTGGAGTGGAATAAGAGGATGATGAATGACTGTCTGTGGCGTTTTGGGCCAACAGATAACAGAATCCCTGTGGATTGGTAGGATACGTCGGCCATGGTAGGCTTGATCTGTTTGACACTATTTAGCTGGTATATGAAACTGTTTCTCTGGACGCCGTATGCCATCATTTGCCTAAAAAAAAAAAAAGTATTCACAATGATATGGAAACTATTTCATTATTTATCTGCACTCAGAGTATTCAGCATTTATCTAGATGCAGTATGACAGTATTTATCTTGAAGCTAAATTGAATTATTTATCTAAGCAGCGTATTTACTTTTTGTCTAGATGAAATATGATAATATTTATATGGATACAGTGTAACACTATTTATCTAGATGATATATGGCAGTAATTATTTGAACGCTTAATGGCAATATTTATCTAGATGTATTATTTATTTTACTATTTATCTGGGCTGCATGACACTATTTATTGGAGTTCTATATGACAATATTAATCTGGGCACTGCATATACAATTTATCTGTACACAGTATTTGTCATTTATCTGGGCTATACGAGACTATTTTACTTCCGCATGCACTATAGCGAAGAGCTAAGCAGTTGAGTGTTGATTTGCCAATCCTGGGCTGCCAGGTATGTTTTACTGGAGTGAAAATCGACCGGCAAACCAACAATATGTTTTTTTTTTACATATTAGTTAAAACTGGGCCTTTAGGATCTGTGAGGGGCCCAGGCATTGCAGGGTGCCAAAGGTTGTTATAGCAGCCTGGGGGCCTAATGAAGGCCCCCAGATATGCCATCTTTGTACTTCCATTAAGCCCTGCCGGAGGCAGTATGTTGTGCAAGCGATCGCTGGTTCAAGTACACTGGGGGACTGATAAAAAAAAATGAAACACCGTTAAAGAAATGTTTTTAATCTAAAAAAAATATTAAAGTTCAAACCCATTTTCCCCCAAAAGCAATGTAAAAAAAAAAAAGTTAACATAACTGGTATTGCCATATCCATAAAAGTCAGAACTATTAAAATATAACATTATTTAACCAGTACGGTGAATGCTGTAAACAAATTGAAACACTAGAATATTTTTTTGGTCACCATCTCCCACAAAATAAAAATTGGAATAAAAAATTATCAAAATGTCTCATGCATCTCAAAATGTTACCAATAGAAACTACAGCTTGTCCCACAAAAAATAAGCCCTCAGTTGACAGAAAAAGTAATGTCTCTCTGAATATGGCAACACAAAACAAATTTTATTTTTAACAGTTTGTTTTTTCCTTGTAAGATTTGTAAAACATAAAATACTTTACACATTTTGTATTGCAGTAATTGTATTTATATGCAGAATAAAGTTTAACATGTTGATTTTACCGCACGGCGGACGCTGTAAAATCGTAACCCAAAAAACAATGGAGGAATCACTGTGTTTTTTCCTACTCCACCCCACAAATATATTTTCCCAGTTTCCCAGATGGTACAATAAATAGTGCCTTAAACAACAACTTGTCCTACAAAAAACAAGCCCTCATATGGCTATATCAATGTAAAAATAAAAATATTATGGCTTTTGGAAGGTGGGGAGGAAAAAGCAAAAATAAAATCAGAAAAATAGCTGCGGTGGGAAGGAGTTAATTTAGGGGTCTGGTCTGGGGTCTGAATTAATTTTGGCGTCTGTTCTGGGTTCTGTATTAATTTAGAAGTTTGGTCTGGGGACTTAAATAATTTACGGGTCTTGGGTCTGAATTAATTTTGGAGTCTGTATTAAATTCAGGGGTCTGGGGTCTAAATTAATTTTGGGGTCTGGTCTGAATGGAGCACTGCTATGCTGGCAAAAACATTGAAGGGCCGCAGAGCTAAACAGATTTAAAAGTTTGCAATAGGGCCCAGAATTTTCTAGTTACACTCCTGCTTTCATCTGTATCCGCATCCCCAGGCACTATTATTTATGGCAGAGATTGGGCAGCACTGTGGGTAAAGCAACGGGGGAACATGGGGCAGAAACCGGCACAGTTCTGGTGCAGTAGCAGCAGAATGGCAGTGTTAAAGGGTGGGGGGTTGTGTTACTGTGGGGATGGGCTGCAGAAGCGAAAGATATCTGGCCGGTAAACACTGCAGCCATCGGGAGATGTTGTCATATAGGTACAGTTGTAAAATCTAGGAGGAAGGGATTCAACAGATGATGGATTGCACAATACACAATCTGAATAGTTTCTGTTCAAATTTCTCTTAGGCCCCCTTTACATGGCCATAATCACGATACGTGATTACGGGCGCGGACTGTCACCCGCATTTACGGGCCGTGCTTCCATTATAAAGTATAGGAGCACGGTCCATAAATTTAAAAAATAGGACGTCCTATTTTTTGCTGCCCATTTCTACAGCCTGGATAACTTCCCATAAATATACAGGAAGGTGTCCGTGGGCCATACAAATGAATAGATCAGTATTTTGATCCGCAATTACGGTATGTAATTGCAGATCAAAATTACAGTCGTGTGCATGGGGCCTTAAAGTGTACTAGAATCTACCTCAAGTATATATTCTAATATATCGGTTTAACTCAACAGCACTAAAGCAATAGAGGATTATGTTGCATAGTCATTGCAGTTTTGTGCCACTTTTCAAGTTTTTTTTCACATAGCCATAGTTTGGGTTAGATCAAAAAATCTATACTTTATACTTCTCTCTTTTGAAACCATTTCTCTTTCGTTGTCTACAAAAAACAAACAAACTTGCAAATACTCCACAAATACTGCAGTGTACACGCCTTGTTTTTAAGAGGCTTTTTATTTTGCTATTCTGGAAGCTGTATGGTTTGCTTGAGAGATTTAATCACTTTCATCACAACAATTAATAATTGATTAAGATTGTAAACACAGTGTTCAATGGTCACAAACATCAAATAAGATCTTCCCTTATTGTTACATTTCCTCTAAGTAGGTAACTGCCTCAGGATCTAATTAAGGTGGAAATTAAAAAAATTTAATGATGCAGTTAATTAGCAAACTGAATTTTTTTCTGGTAATGAATATGGAACTCAGTCAAGGTCTTCAACATATGCCCTAAATATAATCCATTAATTATGTCAAAAAGGGAATGAACCTTAAGGCTGTTCATGTACATTGTTGGATCATGAGATTTGGGTAAGAAGCTACTAAACAAAGGTTTTTCTAAATGACAAATTTTTCTTTTAATAAAGAATAGAGCTCAGGTTACAAAAAAATCACATTCATACTATTTTGTTGTATTGTTGTATAGATAACAATCCTTTTCAATGCCTCTTTTTACAGGCATCTACTGATGTTTGTGATCAAGATGTAATGAAGACAGTAGATTGGAGGTATTAAACAGAGAAAATATGACATGTTCACCATAGACCTGTGCAGATGTAGCCACTGGAGCAAGGCAAACATACAGTACTTTAAAGGGGTTGACAGGAATTAGCGAAAAAGGAACTGTTTTTTTTATGTCCATTAAAGCAAATAAGGCTGAACTACCAGACATGGCCTATGCACAAGAGTGTCACTGTTGCTTGTAAAAAGAAAACCCTCTTGCTAATCAAGGGCAACCGATTTAATACATGTAAACTGGCTAAATAGTGTCATGTCCTTCAATAGTGGTTTTATATTACAGTACTAGGATAAAACAAATGTTTTTGAAAAGCTGTTCAAGTTGGAAAATCATTTCAAATAAAATTGCTTTAAGCAGGGGGTGTTGTCAGGTTTGAACCCAGAAAAGTTTGTGTTTCAGGAAGAAGCTCTTCTAGGTAAGCCAATTGATTTTCTAGACAGCTCCACTGTTGATGAATCTAATGTCTAATTTTTTTTAAACTTTTGTTTCTCTGTCTTCCTTGCCTTTTTTACTTGATTGATCTCACCCTTTTGGCTTGCTATAAAAGTCTGGCCCTTGCACTTTCTCCTTGCCGGACTATTGAGCATCCTGCCTGTAGTGTAGTTCCTTTCTGCCTTACTTTACAAACTGTTGCTGCTCATTTGTGTACTGAACTTGGATTGTTTTCTGACCTTATCTCTGCTTCACACTACAACCTGTTGCTGCAAATTGGTGTACCGAACTTGCACTTTTTCCTGACTATGTCTCCGCCTCACGCTACAACCTGTTGGCGCTTATCTGTGGAACCTTGACTGTTACTTAAAACGTATGAGTTTTCAAATACCTCGACATTTTTACAATGCATTCCAGCTGTAATCTGTTCATAGCCTTACAGCTGAAAAATGTGGTAAAAATGCGCTTGTATGTAAAAACGCACGCGTTTTTTAAGAAGCATTTTTTTTAATCGGGTTAGAAACGCACCAAATAAGTGCCATGTGAACCCAGCCTTATGGAAAGCACAACTGGGATCAAGTATCAATAGTGTGATTTAAAGAGGCTCTGTCACCAGATTTTGCAACCCCTATCTGCTATTGCAGCAGATAGGCGCTGCAATGTAGATTACAGTAACGTTTTTATTTTTTAAAAACGAGCATTTTTGGCCAAGTTATGACCATTTTTGTAGTTATGCAAATGAGGCTTGCAAAAGTCCAAGTGGGTGTGTTTAAAAGTAAAAGTCCAAGTGGGCGTGTATTATGTGCGTACATCGGGGCGTGTTTACTACTTTTACTAGCTGGGTGCTCTGAAGAGAAGTATCATCCACTTCTCTTCAGAACGCCCAGCTTCTGACAGT
>NC_134689.1:204604938-204782438 GCF_050947455.1 Rhinoderma darwinii | reverse complement strand
GGTTACTGTATAGTGCAGAACAGGGACAAAGTCTTTCCTGCTGACAAAGCAACTTTATGCTTTTAGAAGTCCCAGGAAGTTCCACATTCGGCTAAAAAGCTGCACAACACCATAGTTTACATTGGCTACAAGAAAGATTCTGAACGTTGGATCCCCCTATACAGGAATTTATTATTGTACACCCAATCTCCTGGGGAAAGCAAAAAACGGGAGATCATTATATGTGTCTGGTAGATGCATTGGACTTCCATTTCAGCCCACACAAATACCTACAGCTACTCGTACTGCTCTTCCCAATAAAACTAGTTCTTCACGTGCTATGCTGAATAATCTCTTTTTATACTCCTGGGGCCAACTCTACAAAATAAAACGCCTAGATTTGCCCTCTTGAATTTTTGTGTCATTGAGCCTTTAGGCCAAACATATATTTCCTTATACATATATAGTGGAAAATTCTGCTCCTAGATCGCTGAGGTTTTGTGTTTGAGTATATAATCTGGTATTTAGCTAACATGATTTATATGGTAGATCTATGTATGCCTATGTACGTTCAAGGATCTCGAGTGACCTCAATAAAGGGAGGTGTCCCCTTTCTCAGTCCCCAGCAGAGGATCACAAAATGCACATATACATCAATGAGAATTTAGTTAATACACTTTTTACGATTATCTCTGGAAGAACCATTGTTACCTCACATAGATGTTGTGGTGGAAGTTAGTGCATATGATCACAACACTACAATGTAAAAGGCTTATATAAGATGCTACTTGATCATAGTAGACCACACATGAGTGGACAATTTTTTCAGAGTGAGAAGGATGCTGAAAAATAGTACAAATTGTATCTATATTACATCCGTGATGAATTTGATGTGACAGCTAAGAGAAAGTCCTCTGTTTTTTTCCCCTGTAACATGTCTTTCTTTAGAAGTACATTATTTGTGTTGTCATCATACCCAAAACACAGAAACAATGCGGAGTGTTGTTGTTCTGTTGATGTCTCGATAGCGTGTCCTCTTGATGTCCGATACTGGTGTTTATAGTCACAACAATGGCAGCATGCTTTGTCTTGTAAATCACCACAGAATGTTACTTTTGGCTCATGTTGCATGTACTCTACCAAGAGCCAACAATTTTTTTAAATCTCTTTTACGGATGGAATATTGTAGTTCTTCAAGAACATTCTACAGAAATCTAGACTGCTTAAAGGAGGCGCTGATCAAGTGAATGTTTGGCCTTGTTTAGACTTGGTGTATGTACTGGCCATTTTTAATTCAGATTCCGCACTAAAAGTCCACAGCACAGTACGTGCAAATTAGATTTTCAAAACCCCTTTCACATGTAGCAAATGGTTTTTGCGTTTTACGGATTTAACCCCTTAGTGACCACCAATACGCCTATTTACGTTGGTCACTAAGGGGCCTTAGGCTAGGCTGATGCCTTTTCACGTGAGCCTAGTCTAAGTCCTGCACAGGTCTCCCGTGCAGGCTGGAGCCGGGGCTCAGCGGTCTGATGACCGCTGAGCTCCTGCTCCAACGCCCGCGATCGAAGTTTACTTCGATCGCGGCCGTTTAACCCGTTAAATGCCGCCGTCAATAGCGACCGCGGCATTTAACTTTGTTTACAGAGGGAGTGCGTGCCCTCTGTCACCCATCGGCGGCCAGCAAATGCAATCGTGGGTCTCCGATGGGGTGTCATGGCAGCCGGCGGCTTGATAAAAGCCCCCAGGTCTGCCCTGGACATATGCCTGTTAGGACGCGCCGGAGGCACGTCCTAACAGATTGCCTGTCAGATTTACACTGACAGGCAATAATGCTCTGGTATACGAAGTATACCAGAGCATTATATCAGCGATCTGAAGATCGCACAGTAAAGTCCCCTAGTGGGACTAGTGAAATAAATAATAAATGTGAAATAAAGATTAATAATAAAAGTTACAGTAAAAAAATGAATCCATTTTTTTCTATAAAAAGTGGTTTTATTTAGTAAAAGTGTAAAAAAATAAATAAAAGTACCTTTATATGGTATCGCCGCGACCGTAATGACTCGATTAATAAAGTTAACATGTCATTTAAACCACGAGGTGAACACCGTAAAAAAAAAAACGCAAAAAACAATGGCGAAATTGCTATTTTTTTCCATTGCCCCCCAAAAAAGTCATAATAAAAATAAATCAATAAGTCCCATGCACCCCAAAACAGTACCAATCAAAACTACGTCTCGTCCCGCAGAAAACAAGCCCAAAAAATCACTACATTGATGGAAAAATAAAAAAATTACGGCTCTTGGAAAGCGACGATGCAAAAACAAATAATTTTAGTTCAAAAGTGTTTTTATTGTGCAAAAGTCGTAAAACATAAAAAACCTCTACATATGTTGTATCGCCGTAATCGTACCGACCCATAGAATAAAGGTAACATGTTATTTACGCCGCACAGTGAACGGCGTCAATTTAAAAACGCATAGAACAATGGCGGAATTTCAGGTTTTTTTTATAATCCCCCCAAAAAAAGTTAATAAAAGTTAATAAAAAAATTATATGTACACAAAAATGGTGCTATTAAAAAGTACAACTTATCCCGCAAAAAACAAGTCCTCATACAGCTATGTAGACGAAAAAATAAAAAAGTTATAGCTCTTTGAATGCGACTATAGAAAAACGAATAAAATAGCTTGGTCATTAGGGCCTAAAATAGGCTGGTCACTAAGGGGTTAAGGGCATGCTGCAGATGTTTGTTTTCCAGAGCGTGAAATATGCAGAAAATCAACAGCAAAATCTGCATGTATCATATGCAGATTTTGCAGCAGATTTTCTGCAGGTTTCCAGAAATATCTGCGGCAAATTTTTCTCCTCATCTGAACTGTCTGTTTTAGATTTGAAAGTTTATTGCTAACTGCTGTAAGAAATCATTTCAGGCTGGGAAAGGCTGACTCTAGTAGTGTTTTTATAATGGCCTGTTCACATCAGCGTTGGCTTTCCGTTCCGGGGTTCCGTCGAAGGCTTCCGTTGGGTGAACCCCGCAACGGAAAGACAAACTCAAACCACAGCTTCCGTTTCAGTCACCATTGATATTAATGGTGACGGAAACATTGCTAATGGTTTCCGTTCGACACCATTCCGGCAGGCTTCCATTTTTCCAACGGAATCAGTAGTGCAGTCGACTGCGCTATTCCGTCATTAAAACGGAAACCTGCCGGAATGGTGACGAACGGAAGCTGTGCTTTCAGTTTGACTTTCCGTTGCAGGGTTTACCCAACGGAAACCCGGAACGAAAACCCAACGCTGATGTGAACAGGCCCTTAGAATGACATCTAGAATTAAGTCAGTTGCCCACTAAACTATAGGGCTTATAATACACGGGCAGATCGTAGTCTGTTGCTAAGGAGAATCTGACCGAATTGAAAATGTTGTGGGAGAAATGTCACTCTCCTTTTGTATATATGTATTCGGTGTTGACTGTATACCGCTGCAAGACTTAATTCTCATACTGCCAATATTTCTTTTTCAGCACTTTCCAAATCCCAGGCAGAAATCTTTGCCCTGAAGAAGCAAAGTGAGGGGCTAACAAGAGAATACGATCGCCTTATCAGGGAACATGAGTTGCTGCAGGTCTGTACTGTACAATCTGCCCCCTTCACTGTAGGTTGACAGTACTAGTATTTCACAAGCTGGAGGAAAATGACTGCTGTCCTATAGCCTGACTGTATCATTGTGTGAGGTGAAGCTCTGCCTGTCACTTCTGCACATTACTCCGACACTTGAGTGTAGAAACGTTTTATATAAAGAAAGCTCATTTAATGCGATCTAAGATTTCTAATGTACGTTGTGTCCAAAAAAAAATTTGTGGCTCCTTCAAGTAGTAAAATCCAACAAGGTGGCTCTCAGACCAAAAAAAGTGCAGCACTGAAGCAGTTTGTGTTCAGAGAATATAAACTTGTCAGTATGTACAGTTGCAAGAAAATGCAATTCGCTTTGGAATTACCTGGATTTCTGCGTTCTCAATAATATGTGCTCTGAGTCCCACAATTATAGGCAAATATAATGTAACTAAAGCATAACACACAAACGGTTGTACTGTCCACGTCTTTTATTGACTCAACATCCACAGTGCAGGTAGAAAAATAGAAAAAGTAAGTGAACCCTAGAATTTAATAACCTGTAGATCTCCCCTTTAGCAGCAATCACATCCACTAAACATTTCTTGTAGCTGAAAATAAGAATTGTACAACGTTGAGGAGGAATTTTTGACCAATCCTCCATACAAATGTGTTTCAGTTCATCAATATTTTTGGGATGCCTTGTGTGTACAGCCGTCTTCAGGTCATGCCACAGCATCTCAATAGTGTTAAGGTCAGGACTCTGACTTGGCCATTCCAAAACACAAATCTTCTTTTTCAACCATTTCTTAGTTGATTTACTTGTGTGCCTTGGGTCATTGCCTTGTTGCATCACACAACATTTCTTCAGCTTGAGGTCATGGACGGCTGCCCTTACATTCGCGTGTAAAATATTTTGATTTCACTTTTAAAATAATTGTTCCCCCAATAATCACAACGCGTCTCAAAATAAGTTGTAACAATTTGTATATTTGCACATTGCAAATGGCCGATGTGTAGGTCAATTGTCTCAGCTGCTCCGATAAGTGACATAGAGTACAGATATTTACATTGTTAGAGACCTTTTCCAATGTATTCTAGTTTTCTTTCCTATACAATCTCGTAGAATTATGTCACTCATTATTTCTGTGCACCATTCGGCACAACGCTTGGCTTAGTGGTGTATAAGCATGAATTGACATTGTGGTCCTATCGTGTTGGTTTTTTTTTTTGGTCGCAAATTTGTGAAGCCGCAATATAACCAAAGTGTGAATAAATGTTCTCATAGGTGCTTCATATTCAAGGAATTCATCCATTTAGATTACTTAGGCGCATAATGTGAAGCATTAAAACGTTAAGTCCAGTTTGCCTCTGGCCATTACAGCGTTTTACACTCAGACCTGACTTATTATGCACGTAGAAGTCCTAAGCCTCCACCAAATAGTTGTCTGACATAAAGTTGTAATACTGTTAAAGTGTGTGCCACTACTTAGCGTTGACATAACATTTTGTTCAGAAGATTGAGCTTATGTCTCGCGAGATGGAAACCATTAATGCTTTGTGCGTATGTATTAAGGGCTATTTATGTACTTACTGTGTGTGCTGTATAAAAACCGCGCTAGGAAATGTGTGGACTGTGTATATGGCATTTATGCCGTTATTATCCACTTAAGCTCAGGTCGCACTTGTGTATAATCTATAAAAGCTGGTTGTAATACCTACTATAATAAGCAAGCACAATGACAATATGACACCGCTACTAGTAAAGTACTTTATTTAGACCGTGCAAAGTATATGAATGACCTTGTCTTATTAAAGTACTGACTATACTGTACACAATTTACCTTTACATTTGCCATATGTCGGAGAGAGTGGAAATGAGCCATTAGCAAATTCTAATGTAAATGTTGTTTTTTTATGTATATTGTAGTTGCGTCATGTTACTAATTCTTTTTCTGCTTATTTTTCTTTAGAATACCATTCAGGAGCAAGACAGCAAGAAAGATCAGTGATTCAATAATGGCCTACATGAGTGACCATAAGAATGTGAAGAAATATTCTGCTGTTCTGAATTTTATTTTGACTTTGCCACTGAAATCCGCTTATTTGTTTTTTTTTCTCCTCCATTTGCAGTGGTTTGTGTCCAGTGCAAAGTGTCAAACTGTAGTCATGGTAATATTTCAGATCTGTCAAGTCAAAATGTCATGCTCTTGAAAATATTTTACACCTGACTACAGCAGCAAAAGTAACATTTCTGAACTTGCATTGCATTGTCCAGTGGTCTCTTCCAGTGTTTGAACAGTTGCAGCATAGACTTTGCTAATTTTGCAATGGTTGTCATAGCCCCTCCTCTATTTATGCAAATTAATGGGGAATAGAATTTACCAAGCTACACTTTATCTGAGTTTGCCTTTGTTGACCGTTGCAGAGAGGTTATTTTCCCTGCTGCTGCCCTGCTCTGTGCTAAGGTTTCTCATGCTGTCTAATGCAGGGAGCATATTAGGGAACTGCATGTAATGCACATTAACAAATACATGTCCAAACTGGATGTACACATTAAAGTATTGTCATTCGGAGTCTACAACGTTATGAGTTCCGGTATATTATTAATTTGTGGTTCTTTTAAAAGCGCCGTGTTTATGTTAGACATATGCTGTCAAAATATTCTGGTTTGGTTTGCCAATTAATTTAGGTTTTTGAGAATGAATGTTGCATGTTGGATTGAACCTGTGCTTTTTTTTTATGCTAAAACTACACCCATTGCTGTGAAAATTGGGTTCTAGTTCAAATACATGTATACAAATAAGAAAAAATCCAGCATAAAATGCCACGGCTGATGGTTGTTGGCAAAAAGAAGAGAAAATGCTGATTACCTGGGGCTAGTACACTGAGGCAAAAATTATTGTAGTGATACTATCCTTAAAGGGGTATTCTCAACTAAGACATTTATGGCATATCCACATGATATGCCATTAACGTTCGATAGATGCAGATTCCACCTCTGTGACCCGCATCTATCTGTAGAATGGAGCCCCCTGACCTATCTTCTCCCACTGTCGCTGTTCATCGGCCACTACATGGTACATGTTACGACATGGCTGAGACTACGGAAACAGCCAAGCTACGCTTTTTCTATAACTCCCATAGTAGTCAATGGGTGTTGTGGAACCTGCATGGCACAGCCATCTACTCTGTTTCCATAGTTCCCGAGTTAAGCTCCGCGAGCTCAGCTGTTTCTGTGCTGTTAGCCACCTCATAACATCTATTGGACATTGATGGCATGTCCTGTGGATATGCCATAAACGTCCGAAATGAGAATACCCCTTTAAGTTGGCCATACACATTAGATGAAAGGAGTTGACCACTTTGGAAATCCCCTTTTTTTTTTTTTTGGAAGAATGATCACATGTTGGATTCCAAAATGCCAATGGTTTGTTCTCCCTGGACATGTATGGCAGCTTGTTCAACTCTTTATTAAAATAAACATGCTGAGAATAGAGATGTAGCTGTCAGCAGCTATCTAAGTGTATGGTTGACTTTAACCTAGCCTCAGATCATGTGCCTCCTTCCAATGGAATAATATTAATTTAATTTCTATCACTGGCTGAAGAATGGGGTAAGGTAAAATATTTAAGCTACTTCTGGCTTACCATATTCCAAATTGTAATTGGTTCACTTTCAACTATCACTTATCATTTTCAACTACTTTATTGTACTTAGAAATGCACGCGTGAACCGCACAATTTGTGTGATTGAGATTTAATATGTACACTATAATGATTTATAAAGTGTGTATATATATATATATAGTAGATCTTGCTTTAATAGTTTTGTAACTTTAAATCTTTGGAAGAGAAAATCGATTTGACTGATAATAGGTGAAAAATGTTCTTCAAAGATGTAAACCGGATGTATTGAATACAATCTTATTGGCATGATAGATGGAGCTCTTTATGAAAGTTGATGCCATTAGGCTTCTTTCGTTTTATCTGATAATTCGCCAGTGGCATTTCATTAAAGGGACGTGCAATTTTTCACACTGTTTACATAATTGTATTTTCAGCTTTTTGTTCAAGTTGCTATTTTTGAGGAAAATATCCAAAACTTGTACGTCACAATGTTGTTCTACATGCTTAGAGTTGTGCCTCCCAAAAGAATGTATTTTCATATTAACATTAATACATTAAATAAAGCTTATTTTGCTACTGTGTGAGACGTGTTTACTTGATTTATTGAAAGAGTGATATTCAAATACAAAGAACACAAAGGTAATCTATTCTAATGTACAGAAGAGAAGCGCATGTTATACTAGGTAGTACAAAATGATCATATAGTATGTTCGGCATGAACACTCCGTTAAGAGAGTATAGGTGAAAGGTTAATATACAGCAGCGGTCCCCAACCTATTGGATCTTAAAGAGGCTCTGTCACCAGATTATAAGTGCCTTATCTCCTACATAATCTGATCGGCGCTGTAATGTAGATAACAGTGGTTTTTATTTTGAAAAACGATAATTTTTGAGCAAGTTATGAGCAATTTTAGATTTATGCTAATTAGACGCTGATTGGTCAGCGTCATACACTTCTCTTTACAAGGCCCAGTTGGTAAAAAGTAAAAACACGCCCAATTGTCTATTAAGAAACAGATTAGCATAAATCTAAAATTGTTCATAAATTTGTCAAAAATGATCGTTTTTCAAAATAAAAACCACTGTTCTCTACGTTACAGCGCCAATCCAGATTATGTAGGAGATAGGGCACTTATAATCTGGTGACAGAGCCTCTTTAAGAGTCACATTAAACTTGGAGTGATGATTGCAAGCCACATTCCAAACATGGAGAAAGATGTGGCGGAAGAGAAGAAAGTGGTATTGCATGTTTTAAGTTGTACATACAGAAGAAAATATGTATTATACCATCCAAATTGGCACGGTTCAGGTTAGGGGTTTTTTTTTTTTAAATGCAGTGAGTTTCGAATCTTATTGTAGCCAATGCATGTGATCATAACTCAGGGATCGTACCGCAAGCCACACAACTGGAGGCCACAAGCCACTAGTTAGGGACCACTAGATACAGCATCTTCTGAAGGCTAAGGGGAGGAAAATGGGGGGATAGCCACCCGATTTGCATAATAGTAGCAACTAGGTTCTCGGGTAAGATGGTCTTGGAGCATAGAGATTCGATCTTGCACTGGTTAATCTGTAAGCGATGTTCAGCAACACACTCTAAACTTTCTGGAATTTGTCTTGACATTTTCTATAAATAAAAATTATTCATATGAAACTAAGGTATTAAAGGGGTTATCCAGTGAAAGAAAATTGATGGCCTAACCTCCGTATCGATATCTGACCGTTGGGGGTTCGACTTTCGGCACCCCTGATGATCAGCTGTTTGAAGGGGCCACAGCACCCCAGTGAGCGCTGCTTCATCATCGCTTACACTTCTCCATACTGCAAAAGCGTCAGCGTTGTATAGTTGCGGTTCACAGTATTACGGCTCTCCTATTCAAATTAATTTTTCTGTCAACATAGCTGTATGAAGGCTTTTTTTGCAGGATGTGTTGTAGTTTTTAACGGTTTACGATGTAATAGCACGTCATGTTGCCGGGGGGGGAGGGTTGAAGTATGGACCTGGCTCATCCACTGTGCCTGCTCCATAAGCTGCGGGTGTCAGCTGTGTATTACAGCGGACACCCAGGACTAACGGCCAGGAACAGCGATTGCATTCCATTCTAAGTTTAAAAAAAACCTTTTTCCATATTTCATGTAAAAAAAAATTGGTATAGCCGTGTCCGTAAAAGTCTGAACTATAGTATAACCTTATTTAACCTGCACGGTGAGCGTCGTAAAAAATAAAGCCGCCAGAATCGCTTTTTTTTTGGTCACTTCATATCCTACAAAAAATAACATAAAAAGTCTTATGAAGTCCAATAGCAACTACAGCGCACCCTGCAAAAAATAAGCCCTCATACTTCTCAATCGAAGGAAAAGTTAAAGTTATTATGGCTCTCAGAATATGGCGACAAAACACAAATTTTATCTTTTTTTAAACGTTAATTTTTATTAGTTTTATAAATTTTAGTGGTACAAAAGGGTAACAGCCAAGTATACACAGTATCAAGTTATTACATGCAATGTAAGGCACATTTGGACATTTACAAAGTAATCAATGGAGATGTGTCGCAGCTTATGGCATGTCAAACGAAGAAAACGATTCAAATAGAACAAAACAAGTAAAACTTGTAGCCTATATTTTTATTCAAATCATGAGATTGAGTACTCCTAGAGAGAGAGCAACTTTACCCACATTGGCCAGGAACATATTGTAATCGCTCCATAAGATACAGAAGAGTTTTCCAGTTTCAATACTCATGGTGTCCTCCAATATTTGGATGTAAATTAAATCCAGTCGTCTCAATCTGAGAAAAATGTAGAGGTTTTACCCATCCTGAATGCTATTTTCCTTTCCATATTAAAGTTACACTGTACTTTTATTTCTGGAATGGTCGAAATTACTCTACTCTTCCAGTTACGCGCTACAGCAGATCTAGGTACAGTGAGCAGATGGGAGATGACCGTTGGGTCAGCCCTGAGTATGTCCTCCAAAGTCTGGAGCCTTCTGGACCCCAGGGAAAATGGGTTCATAATATACTGCCTAATCAAATCTTTATTTTTTCCGAAAAATGCAGAATCTCAGCACAATCCCATCATATATGGAATAGGGCACCAATTTCTGCATAGCATCTCCAACACACATTGTAAGATCCTGGATAATCTGTACGGTGTGTAGTACCAGCGCTATTGTAGTTTTCTAGCAACCTCTAAATGGTTGATAAACCAAGAGGTTTTTTAGAGATGGAGTAGACAAACTGCCACTGCTCAGAGGAGAATGTACTTTTAAGATCTGTCTCCCATCTAAGGATAAGGGGTAATGGGTCATTAGATTGGAGGGCAGTAATAGTTTGATATGCCTTAAAGATGCCCTTGGTCATATTTTTTGAGTCCGAAAGGAACCTCTCGTAAGGGGTGACGGATGACTCTGGATCAAAACTCAAGGACTGCACTAGATGACGTAGTTGAAGGTATTTATAGAAGTCCGTATTCGGTACCTTAAATAAACTGTGGATTTGCTCAAAGGAGAACAGAACTTTCCCACAATTTATATTCCCCAAATTATGTATCCCCAGTGACACCCAGGATTAAAAGTCAGTGTTTGGGATCATTAGTGGCAATGCCAAAATGGGAATAATGGTAAATCTCAAGGGAATTAACTGGCGAGTGGGAGCCCGTCTTCTCCATAAGGCAACACAGGAAGAGACTGTACCACTCATATCAGTAGTTGTCATAGTTGATAGAGCCTGGTACCATAAAAAGTTACAGAGATGGTCATGACCGCAAAGATGCCTCTATCCCCACCCGTTTTTTAGAGGTGTCATTTATTCACCAGCTCTTTAGCTGGTCCAGAAGGGCTGCTCTGGTTCTTTCAGATTTCACATCTATACAATTAGATCATTCTATTGTGATTCCTACTTTCACTCCATATATTTACGGTGCCTCATTTTGAACCACAAGACTTCTTCTTGTCCATTCCTACCTTACCCCCCCCCCTACTTTTCCCTCTCCCTTCTTACGACTTTTATTTTGTATTTTGTACTTTATGATTTGCATTGATTATTAACCTAATACGAATTTGTATGAATAATGCACTGTGCACTTGCCTTTGTAATGTTGTGGACAAAAAGCGACAAAAAACTGAGCGTTATTTTCTGTAAAATGTTTTATTTCTCCTTTTTGTACTCAACAAAAACAGTTTGAAAACCGAAGGACCGCTCTGTAGTAGGTAGGAATGCAAGGACAACCCAGTCTCCCAAGGTGAGGAGGTAGGTGCAAAATTTTCGGTGCAATTCTAGCCCTCTGGTGGCTCCAAATAAGTGACATAAGTAAGCTTTGAAGCCGTTTGACATAGGAAAGTGGGACAGGGAGGTTGCGGAAATAGTAAAGAATTTTAGGCAATATTAGCATCTTGACAGTAGATATCCCATGTACCTTCCATTAAACTGGGAATTTGGAGTACAAATTTATGTCTTTCTGAATTTGTGAAAATAGTGCATTGTAGTTGGGTGGATAAGTAAGATGGATACCCAGGTATTGAATACTGTCATGCACCTATTTAAAGGGGAATTCGGATTGGAGAAGTGTCTTGACTGTAGGTGAAATCCCTAGATCTACAGGGTGGGCCGTTTATATGGATACACCTAAGTAAAATGGGAATGGTTGGTGATATTAACTTCCTGTTTGTGGCACATTAGTATATGGGAGGGGGGAAACTTTTCAAGCTTGGTGTTGACCATGGTGGCCATTTTGAAGTCGGCCATTTTGTATCCAACTTTAGTTTTTTCAATGGGAAGAGGGTCATGTGACACATCAAACTTATCGAGAATTTCACAAGAAAAACAATGGTGTGCTTGGTTTTAACGTTACTTTATTTTTTCATGAGTTATTTACAAGCTTCTCTTTGTTTACAGCCATTGACATGTCGCAGAGGTTAACACGTGAGGAGCGGATAGAAATTGTGTTGATGTCTGGTGAAAGCAGTACCCGGGTCATTGCAGCAGATTTCAATGCAAGACACCCTACGAGACCTCCCATCTCCCATGCTACAGTTTGCAAACTGCTTGCCAAGTTTCGTGAAACTGGTTCAGTGTTGGATTTGCCCAAATGTGGACGCATGAAAACTGTCACTAATGAAGAAACATCAGTGGCTGTCCTAGCTTCATTCAGCAAGAGCCCACAGCGTAGCACTCGCCGCATGTCACTGGAGAGTGGCATCAGTCGAACATCCCTCCTTGCGGATATTAGCTACTCACAAATGGCACCCTTACAAACTCCAGCTGCTGCAGCATCTCAACGAGGATGACCCAGATCGGCGCACTGAATTTGCAGAATGGGCAAAACAAAAATTGGAAGAGGACCCTCAGTTTACACAGAACATTTTGTTCAGTGATGAGGCAAACTTTTATGTGAATGGTGAAGTTAACAAACGAAACCACCGCTATTGGTCTGACACTAACCCACATTGGATAGATCCCTCCAAGACTGTTGGAACACAAAAATTTATGGTATGGTGTGGTATATGGGGTACAAAGATAGTGGGGCCATTCTTCATCAATGGAAACCTCAAGGCCACGGGATATCTGAAATTGCTACATGATGATGTATTTCCCTCTTTATGCACTGAAGTTGGCACGTTCCCTGAGTTTTTCCAGCAAGATGGTGCACCACCACATTATGGGTGTCAGGTCCGAGCATTCCTAGATGAACAGTTTCCTGGAAAGTGGATTGGTCGTCGTGGGCCAGTTGAATGGCCCCCTAGGTCTCCTGATCTGACCCCCTTAGACTTTTATCTTTGGGGTCATCTGAAGGCAATTGTCTAGGCTGTGAAGATACAAGATGTGCAGCAACTGAAACTACGGATACTGGAAGCCTGTGCTAGCATTTCTTCTGCGGTGTTGCTATCAGTGTGCGAAGAGTGGGAGAAGAGGGTTGCATTGACAATCCAACACAATGGGCAGCACTTTGAACACATTTTATAAGTGGTCAGAAACTTGTAAATAACTCATGAAAGAATAAAGTAACGTTAAAACCAAGCACACCATTGTTTTTCTTGTGAAATTCTCGATAAGTTTGATGTGTCACATGACCCTCTTCCCATTGAAAAAACTAAAGTTGGATACAAAATGGCCGACTTCAAAATGGCCGCCATGGTCAACATCCAGCTTGAAAAGTTTCCCCCCTCCCATATACTAATGTGCCACAAACAGGAAGTTAATATCACCAACCATTCCCATTTTATTTAGGTGTATCCATATAAATGGCCCACCCTGTAGAATAAGGCACTTGGTAGAGTTAATTTTATAGTAACTGATCGTACTAAAGGTTTCTATAGAACTCACAACTTTAGCAAGAGCGTATTCTGGGGATGATAAGCAAATGATAACATAATCGCAATTAAGCTAATGCAGTGATCAGTGTCTCCTATCTGGATACCCTTACTATCAGAACAATTAGGAATACTCTGAGCGAAGGGTTCCATGACCAATGCAGATTTGATGGGGGATAGAGGGCACCCTTTGCGTGTGCCGTTGGTGATCTGGAAGGATTTAGAGCAGCATCCAGAGGTGAAGAGCCTGGCAGAAGGTCGGGTATAAAGTGCCATAACCATAGTGATTAAGTCGTCTGGAAATCCAAAGACCCTGAGATACCCCCCAATGGACCCTGTCAAATTCCTTCTCTGCATAAAGTGAAAGGAGCATAGAAGGTACTCAACAAGACAGTAGACAAAATATTTAAAAAGCACTATGTTCTTTCAACTGTCTGACGTACTTTGACAAATCCTACCTAGTTATTGTTAATCAGTGTGGGCACAAATCCGTTAGGTGCATAGCCAGTATTTTAGAGTACACCTCGAGATCCATGTTTAAAAGTGAATATGGTCTAAAGTTCGCCCGATTGTTCTGTGTTTTACCTGGTTTGGGAAGCGGGACTACCAGAGTTCCAAGCATTTCAACCGAGAAGGTCCCTTTCTTAGAAATGGTATTAAAAACACGGGCTAGATAGGATGACAATTTTGATCTATGAATTTTGTAAAACTCCTTAGTGCTCACTGGGCCAGGCTATTTGTTTGGTTTCAATGATTTAATAGCTGTGTCAACCTCCTGTATTGTAAACTCATGTGTCAACCGCAATAATCTGTCCTGTGGTACATTTGGCAGTTTCAGACTAGAGGTATAAACAGATATTTTGTAGGTTGTGTTGAGGAGTCAAGGGGTCATTCTTCAAATTGTACAGACAATTATAATACTTCACAAAGCAATCTGCTAAACCTTGTGGGTCCACCACTTTTGAGCCATTCGGCCTGGACATGTAGGGGATTCTAGTTTTGGCCATATGTGAATTAAGTTGGTGTGCCAGTAAAGAACCAGACATGTTTCCCTGCTAGTAATGAGTAATTTTAAGACATTGTAGGGTTAAGTCATACTTGTAGGTGTTGACAGTATGAATACGGGACTGTACCAGGGATATATCTTTAGCCATAGAAGCAAAGAGGCTGCTTTGTTTTATGTGTGTAAATGGGCTAGTTTGAGTTGTAGTTGGAACAATTTGGCAGTTTTCTGCTTTTTAGCATATGAGGTTTGTTGGATAAAATACCCTCTCATAGGTCCTTAAGGGCACACCATAACATATCATCAGACACCTCATTATTGTCGTTAAGTTCAAAGTAGTCTTTTAAGAAGGTCAGAGTTTTAGGGGTGTAATCTGGGTGGGATAAAATGTAGTTGTTCAATCGCCACACAGAGTTAGGGATAGGATTGAAACTCTCGATTACTACCAGGGAGATGGGAGAATGGTCCGACCAGCCAATCATATGGATTGTGGAACAGTCTACTCTTAAAATTAGTGCCTTATCAACTAGGAAATAGTCTATTCTCGTGTAGATATGATGCGAGTGGGAATAGAACATGAAGTCACTTTCAGTGTGGTGTTGGATATGCCAGATATCAAATAACTCATGCTTATTAACCAAATGAAACAGAGGGGTTGGTTCAGAGTGTGCTACTTGCCATTGAACTCTATTGAAGTAACCTGTAATAATTAGAGTCATGTTTTTCCCTTTGTAACAGTGAGAATAGACGTGATAGGAATATGGTGTATGGGGCATCATTAATTTGACATACTAGAATCACATATCGACCCTCACCGTCCACAATTTGTCCAGTCAAGATGAATGCTACCGTGTTCCCAATAGTGATAGAAATTCCCCCCCCTTTTTTTACCTAGAGCTGGGGCTGAGAAAATATCAGAGTATCGTTTATGTTTAAGTCTACACAAATCCTCAAGTTGAAGAGGTGTTTTCTCCATACAAAAAATATCTGCTTTTAATTGGGCAGCTTCCTTCCATAGCATAGAATGTTTAGAAGGAGAATTCAGCCCCTTCACATTGAGGGAGACAATTTTAAACACCACAGCTAAACAGTTGTGGACAGCGATGTGCCGATATCAAGACAATGGTATTACAAGCAGACAATGTGTCGAGGCCCAAACAATTCGTACAACTGATGTTTCGAGGCCATTCCAGAAGACAATATGTAGGCATACACAGAAACAAGACAAACAAATAAAACAGATTAACCTGAGATCCAAATATATTTCTGTTGATGTTCATCAAAATCATAACCGTGAATAAATGGCAAAAAGTTCCCCCAGAGGGAGGGCTCAGAAAAAAAGATAATCTGAGGATATTACGCAGCCAGTGGCAGCCCAGATGAGTAAGAACTTGCCCTAGGTGCGGAAAGGCATATTACATGGCACAAAAACTCCAGATCCTATGAAGTTGTTGACACGAAGAATGAGTCCCAATAGACGTGTATTGTCAGGGGTTCAATTCCCCATTCAGACAGCAACACACAATTGAGGACAGTCACCTGCAAGGTCAAACCGTACAACGCTTGACATAAGCCACTGTGTCCACTCTTCCGGGATATGCTGCGGCGAGCTGCGTTTACCAGAAACGCTCATATCATCTGCAGTAGTAGTAAGATTCCACTCTTGACATACACATTCCCGCCTTAGGAGAGGTCACTACGTGCTTCCCACCTTCGCCGGTAATGATAAATTTGACAGGGAATCCCCATTTATAGGGAATAGCATTGTCAAGGAGGATTTTGTACATTCGCCAAATTCTCGTCGTCTGGTCGAGGTTGCGGCAGACAAGTCAGCAAACGAGATGGTCTGAAATCTTTCAGGAAATGCTGGTTTATTTCACATAGCTTCCGTTATTTGTTCCTTAATGTGGATAAAATGGATCCGAGCAATAACATCCTCTGGAGTAGAGGAAGGCAAGGCTTTGGGCTTAGGAACTGAAAAAGGTCTGTAATGGTAGAGCAACTTCAGAATAAAAGCTTAAAAAAACGAGACAAAACTGAGTCCTGTATTCCAGCTGTGAAGAAAATGGTGAGCAATTTGTTTTGTCTCGAAGCTGCATGCTGTCACGTTGGGTGCGTGGACCCACTGGCCCGTACCGCCTTGACGGTATAGCAGCTGGCCTACAGGATACCAAGTTAAAGTCTATAGTTCGGATAGGTGTACCTGTGGTAACTTCTGACAGTAGCGAAGACGGGCTCGGATGGGATCTTGGTAGCAGGTAGACACCAGGCGTGGTGTAACCAAGAAGGCGTAGTACACAGCACAACACGACTCCAACTCTAAACGGCACTTGGACCAAGATAGCACGAGATACAGGTAGCAGGAACGGGAACACTGGGAACTGGAAAAAAGGGACCATTTGCAGATACGAACATACGTAAATGACAAGAACGCTCAGGCAATGCAGGAAGGGGCAGATTCCTTGTTATAGTCCAGGGGGATCATGGGCTAATTTGGTATCAAATTCAGGTGACTATTGTGAATGTGAATATAAAATGTGAGGACAAAGGACAAAATGCCAATGAAAATCAAAAAAATGGCTGTGACAAAAAAGGGTTAATGGGCTCATTTCTAGCACCATATAATGAACTGGGAAGATGAAAAAACATTTCTTCATTGCATTTTTGGGTAAAAACCTGTTACCGTGCACTAAAAACAACATGTTAACTTTATTTGGCAGGTTAATACGGTTACGGCGATATTAAATTTATATTGTTTTTTTATGTGATGTACTACTTTTACAAAGAAAAAACTATTTGTAACTTTTGTGCTGCCATAACGTTTTTTCTGTCAACGGAACAGTGTGAGGGCATATTTTTTGCAGGGCAAGCTGTAGTTTTCCTTTGTATCATTTTAGTGTACATACAACCTTTTTGCTCACTTTTTATTCTATTTTTTTTTGGGGAGATAAGGTGACCAAAAAACAGCAATTCTGGCATTTAGTTTTTTCTTTTTCTATAGGGTTCAGCCTTCTTGTATAGAACAAAAAACTAACTTCTTTTACATTTGTTTTTTTTGGTTTTTTTTTGTTAAGTCTTAACCCCTTAATGACCAGCCTATTTTAGACCTTAACCCCTTCCTGACATTTGACGTACGCCAGAGGCATGATCTAGCAGGCATACACTACAGGCAGACCTGGGGGCCTTTATTAGGCCCCCAGCTGCCATCGGAGACACAGACACTCGGCGATCTTATTGCCGAGTGCCGGTGGGATGAGAGGGAGCCCCCTCCCTTTCTCCAAAACAACTCAGATGTGGCGCTCGCTATTGAGCGCCGCATCTGAGGGGTTAAACGGGTGAGATCGATACTAATATCGATCTCACACATTCGAGCAGGGATGGTAGCTGAGAGGAGGGAGATTTGACAGCTCCCTGCTCTGTTTACTTATTCCGATGCAGCAACGTAAAAAGGCTTTTGCATCGGAATAAAGCCCATTAGTGGCCGCTGTAAAAACACTATGGGGCGGTCACTAACGGGTTAATCGCTGGTTCAATACACTGCAATATTTATGTACTGCAGTTTATTGTAATTTTTACCTTTTCCTATTAAGGGCTTAATAGGAGCACAAAGATGGCAGACCTATGGGCCTTCATTTGGCCCCAGGCTGCCATGACAACCATCGGCACACCACGATTGCATGGTGGGGGCGATGGGATGACGGAGGGCCCTCTCCCCTCTTTTTAATGGCTTAGTTTCCCACGGTAAATAGCGACTGTGGCATTTAAGTGGTTACAATGCCGGGCTCAACTGTTTCAGCTGTAATTCTATGATTAGTCAAATAAAAACCAGATTACAGCTGAAACAATTTGTAAAAACGCATTGGTATTTTAAAAAGTTTATGCATTTTTACAAAAGCAAATTTTTTTTTCTTGCCATTTCAAAAAGGCAACAGAAACACAATTTGTGAACCCAGCCTTACATGTGTCTAATAAAAAAATGAGAGGCTGATGTCATTTCAACAGAAGTATTTACAATAATTAAATCAACCCGAAACAGGAGCCCTTTTAAATGATGACTTTGGACTTGAATTTCTAAGTCAACTCCTCTCCACAATTTCTTTCACCTCCTAGTTAATCCATGGGAGAAATAACCACAAAGGAAACATTGACGTATGTATAAACTAACACATTCATTTGTTCTTGAGTGGACTGGCAACTACTGATCAGACCCGCAGGTAGTAATGACATCTCTTTATGATTTGCCATACTTTTAGAGACCCAAAATGGAGGGTTTATTATGTTTGGATGAGCTATATTGCTGTAATGATTAAAATGGTGTGCAAGACTGTCCTTTTCATCTGAATGGGGTTTGCAGAAATCCATGATCTTGCAGCAGAAACAATCCCATTCAGATGTATGGAAGAGTTTCCAACAAAGAATACGAACATACCCTTCCAGACCGGCTGCCTGTTGTCTCCAGAAATGGGAGTCCACATTTGGATAACAATGGCTCTGTTCAAACTTTAATAGAAATCCCTCTTAAGGGGGTTTTGGCTTCTAATTATGTCCTGATGTACACCACCAAATTGAATTTAAGCACAAATTAAAAGGGAAAGGAGAAATGTAAGGGAGAGGAGGGCAAGTAGCATAAGGATCAAAAGATCTCTTAGAAAAGTAAAAATAAAAAAAACAGCTTCGAGAGGTATGGTGTACCTAACAGGGATAGGGTGAACGGTCCCTCATTTGAGAACACCCCATTGAATTTACGAATCCCATTCAGCATGTATACAATTAGAGTAGTTGAATGGGAATGGAGAGGGAAAGGTGCAAGAATCAAGTATCAACAGTAGGGTGCATCCAGAGGCCAATCTAAGTGTAACGTTTGTCTCCCTGCAGCGCCACACTATATTGCTTTCTGATATTGGATTTACTCTTGGAATGAGTCTGTATCAGACTGCGTTGTACAGACTTGCGCTAGGTGATGCATTGGGTGCAACTCACTGGATGTTGTTACGCAACCAACTGCACGTGCCAGTGTAATAAAGTGAGACTTGTATTTAGACAACAGACAAATTCAATTATCAGTGCTCCGCAACTACTGGAGAGAGGGGCAGTGTTCTCCAAGCTGCCCTCATTGTTACTTATGTTGTCAGATCTTGTTACTGGTACTAAGTTTAACATAAGTATCTGCTCGTGTTGCCTTGTGTTTCATTTTGCCAGACTGCTACAATTAATAAGGCTGCTGGCAATAAAATGAAATAAAATTAAAATAAAATAGAATGCACCCATTAGTATCCAGCACTGATAGTTGAATTTGTCTGTTGTCTACATACAAGATTCACTTTATTAATTATAATAAATACCTATAACTGTATGTGAGGACAGATATTAGCACCCCTAAGGGTAAAATATAAAACCCAGTACAACCAAAGAATATGCAAAAATATATAATCCTTTATTACAATAAATACAAGAACATTTTGGCCATCAAGACCTAAAAACCACAAACAATTAAAATATGCACAGTGGACAACATGAGATTTACTGACAAATGGCATATATACAATAAATCAGAAAATGCCAAACAAGAATCATACTGACAGTCATGCCATAAATGTGTATACTCAAATGAATATATAGCAGAAGCCTGGAGCTGTATCTCCAGAAAGATATGCAAAGACTTAACAGTATAGTATAGACCCTGGTCAAAAAATGACATGCAAAAAAAGCTAAGTAGCCAACACTGAGTAGTCAGTGTGAGTATGTAGGTATAGAAACCAGAAAATCACCTAAAGTCATAATAAGTCCCAGAAGCCATACCAACCAATATATTGCATGCCAGATCAGTGTAAATGAATGTCCACAGCAGGAGCCCCGACGCGCGTTTCGCGGTAGCTTTTTCAAGACCCATTGAAAAAGCTACCGCGAAACGCGTGTCGGGGCTCCTGCTGTGGACATTCATTTACACTGATCTGGCATGCAATATATTGGTTGGTATGGCTTCTGGGACTTATTATGACTTTAGGTGATTTTCTGGTTTCTATACCTACATACTCACACTGACTACTCAGTGTTGGCTACTTAGCTTTTTTTGCATGTCATTTTTTGACCAGGGTCTATACTATACTGTTAAGTCTTTGCATATCTTTCTGGAGATACAGCTCCAGGCTTCTGCTATATATTCATTTGAGTATACACATTTATGGCATGACTGTCAGTATGATTCTTGTTTGGCATTTTCTGATTTATTGTATATATGCCATTTGTCAGTAAATCTCATGTTGTCCACTGTGCATATTTTAATTGTTTGTGGTTTTTAGGTCTTGATGGCCAAAATGTTCTTGTATTTATTGTAATAAAGGATTATATATTTTTGCATATTCTTTGGTTGTACTGGGTTTTATATTTTACCCTTAGGGGTGCTAATATCTGTCCTCACATACAGTTATAGGTATTTATTACGTGTTTTTCTTGATATGTGTGGACGTTTACCATAACGTTTATTGTTAGGTCTGGTTCTATATAGGTATTTATCACTTTATTAATTGTATACATACTGAATGGGATTCGTATATTCAATGGGGTGTTCTCAAATGAGGGCAACGTTCACCCTATTCCTGTTAGGTACACCATACCTCTCTAAGCTGTTTTTTTATTTTTACTTTTCTAAGCGATTTTTTGATCCTTATGCTTCTTGCCCTTCTCTCCCTTTCATTTTCCCTTTCATTTGTGCTCTGTTCACACCTGCAATATGGCTTGCGTTTATAATGGAAGCTGTTACGATGTGCTGGGTATGTTGCATGTATACTTCGCTATTCTTGCCATCAAAAGTGTCAGAAACCTAGACACAATCCCCTACGCAAAGGCCAAAAGCAGTTGTGAACATAGCCTTAGTATTATTTAAGTAGCAATTTTTAAATTTTGTTTACATGGAGATATATATGAAGTATAGTGGGAAACCAGATCTAGCGGCATTAATGTGTCTGTTTCTGTACCCAAATGCTAAAACAAAGTGGAACAAGATATTAAATGGGTATGAGTAGTGCATTGGTTTCTTTTCTTGGGATATTTAGTATTGCTAAAGTCCTCTAAATAGATAAATCAATAAAATAAAAATATTTTATTATTTAAACATAAATAGGTCCAAATAAGATTTCTATGTTTTCTAATTAGGAAAACAAAAAGAACCGTTTTTTAACATCACACAATGGCAACAAAGTATTTTTACAACTATTGGCCTAAATTTAGGAAATGCAAAATGGGGCATGCATCTGTATATGAGCATGGCAAAATAGTGTATGGTGTACCAGGAATAAGTCCTACTGAGTGTCAATAGCTATGAAGCTGTTAAACTGGCTTTACATATTAGATCAGATCCACCGCCAATCTAATGTGTTATGGGGGCAGCTTGACCATCCCCTGATGATTGTCGCTGGGGTAAAGGAGGATTGTATGGGTATGCCTCCTTTGTTCCCCCAAGGAGATGAGCGAAGCCAGACATGTCTAGAATACGTTTATCCCCCCTTACCTATGGCAGTAAACATACATGCTAGGCTTATCTGAGTCAGAGGGGATAGCCGTCGTTTGGTTAACAGTTTTGTGTTTTACCAGCTGTAGCAAAGTTGTACTCAGCATTTGTTTGACACATTATTGAACTTTTAGAACTTTACTTTATATGTAATTGCAGTAAATTATTTCCTTGTATTATTACCAAGAAATGTGATAGTTCCCTCTGGTAAAGGGGTAATTACACAACTGAGTCATGATATTGACTGTACACAGTGGGACACAGTGGCCTATGTACAAATCATGTGATCAGTGTCTGGGGCTCCAAACTCTACTTTCATTTAATAAATATGCAGGGCTAAAATCAGAAATAAGAGCAAAAAGTAATAGCTACAGCAGAGATAAGTCCTTGTTTGATGTGAACCTTGAAAAAGTGGACAGTCCTGATTTACCCTACAACATGAGCGGCTGAGTTGCTGCAGGTTTTTCTGGCTGTCTCTGGAAAATCTACTAAACACAAATAGAACTAAATCAAACCTCATAAAAAATGTAGGATTGACTAAAACTGACACATTTTTATACTTTGCCCTTACGGTATAATACCATACCTCATTACCATAACTACTAAACTCATCGTTTGATAAAGAAAGTATCTGCAGATGTTACAGACTTTCTGGTCTATACATATACTGTGTGTATACATACATATATATATATATATATATATATATATATATATATACCGCGTTCCAAATTATTATGCAAATTTTATTTTTCGCTGATTTTCCTAAATAGTCGATGCAAATGACAGTCAGTATAATCTTCACAGCCCCCTCTTGTATATAGTGCCACACAGCCTCCTTTGTATATAGTGCCACACAGCCCCCCTTGTATATAGTGCCACACAGCCCCCTCTTAGTAGATAGCGCCACACACAGACCCCTGTATATAACGCCACATACAGACTCCCGTACATAGTGCCACGTAGCCCTCCCCTTGTAAATAATGCCATACAGCGCTCCTAGTAGATAGTGCCACATAGCCCTCCTTGTGTAGTGCCACACATCCCCCTCCCTTGTACACCGAATTCCAAATTATTATGCAAATGTTATTTTTCGCTGATTTTCCTAAATAGTCGATGCAAATGACAGTCAGTATAATCTTCAAGCCATCAACCGTTGAAGTATAATGCGAATTTTATTGAACAAATCTCCTAATGATAACAGATTTTATTTTTAGAAGTAAAAAACTCAAAATGCACTTTTTCAAATTATTATTCACAACAGAGATCAAAACATTTTAAAGGTTGTAAAGAGAACTAAAATGGTAATTTGTTGAATTTGCAGCATCAGGAGGTCATATTTACAGAAATCAAAAGCTCTTTCAATCAAAAAAAACGTAACAGGCCAAGTTACATGTTAACATAGGACCCCTTCTTTGATATCACCTTCACAATTCTTGCATCCATTGAATTTGTGAGTATTTGGACAGTTTCTGCTTGAATATCTTTGCAGGATGTCAGAATAGCCTCCCAGAGCTTCTGTTTTGATGTGAACTGCCTCCCACCCTCATAGATATTTTGCTTGAGGATGCTCCAAAGGTTCTCAATAGGGTTGAGGTCAGGGGAACATGGGGGCCACACCATGAGTTTCTCTCCTTTTATGCCCATAGCAGCCAATGACACAGAGGTATTCTTTGCAGCATGAGATGGTGCATTGTCATGCATGAAGATAATTTTGCTACGGAAGGCACGCTTCTTCTTTTTGTACCACGGAAGAAAGTGGTCAGTCATAAACTCTACGTACTTTGCAGAGGCCATTTTCACACCGTCAGGGACCCTAAAGGGGCCTACCAGCTCTCTCCCCATGATTCCAGCCCAAAACATGACTCCGCCACCTCCTTGCTGACGTCGCAGCCTTGTTGGGACATGGTGGCCATTCACCAACCATCCACTACTCCATCCATCTGGACCATCCAGGGTTGCATGGCACTCATCAGTAAACAACACGGTTTGAAAATTAGTTTTCATGTATTTCTGAGCCCACTGCAACCGTTTCTGCTTGTGAGCATTGTTTAGGGGTGGCCGAATAATAGCTTTATGCACACTTGCAAACCTCTGGAGGATCCTACACCTTGAGGTTCGCGGGACTCCAAAGGCACCAGCGGCTTCAAATACCTGTTTGCTGCTTTGCAATGGCATTTTAGCAGCTGCTCTCCTAATCCTATTAATTTGTCTGGCAGAAACCTTCCTCATTATGCCTTTATCTGAACGAACCCGTCTGTGCTCTGAATCAGCCACAAATCTTTTCACAGTACGATGATCACGCTTAAGTTTTCTTGAAATATCCAATGTTTTCATCCCTTGTCCAAGGTATTGCACTATTTCACGCTTTTCAGCAGCAGAGAGATCCTTTTTATTTCCCATATTGCTTGAAACCTGTGGCCTGCTTAATAATGTGGAATGTCCTTCTTAAGTAGTTTTCCTTTGATTGGGCACACCTGGCAAACTAATTATCACAGGTGTCTGAGATTGATTACAATGATCCAAAGAGCCCTAAGACACAATACCATCCATGAGTTTAATTGAAAAACTAATAATTAAATGTTTATGACACTTAAATCCAATGTGCATAATAATTTGGAACACGGTGTATATATAAAACGACCATACAACAAAGAAACAGCACCAGGACTTCAGAGTAGATGAAACTGGGTGGTTTTATTCACCTTAAGTGAGCGATGTTTCAGTTTGTCACAGAACCTTTCTCAGGCTTGAGAAAGGTTCTGGCAGTGTGGAGCGTATCAGCGTATAAGCACACTGCCACAGAATATCATCTCCAGGGTCTGATTTATTTATTTTAATTTGTGGTCAAAGTGACTTAAAGGGGTTTTCCCATGAGGCACATTTATGACATATCCACAGGATATGTCGTAAATGTCAGATAGATGCAGGTCCCACCTCTGGGACCCGCACCTATCTCTAGAACGGGGCCCCCTAAACCCTGTTCTACCGCTGTGTTCCCGCTGAAGCGTGTGATTTACGACCATTTAGTCCCATAGAACTGAATGGAAGTTACAGATACAGTGTAGCTTGCATGCTATGCTAATTCCGTAACTGCCATTCACTACTATGGCAGTTACAGAAACAGCATAGCTCAGCGAGCTACACTGTTTCCGTATTTTATGGTAGGAAATCACACGCTTCAGCCCCAACACAGAGCAGTAAAACGGGGTTTAGGGGACCCCGTTCTAGAGATAGGTGCGGGTCCCAGAGGTGGGACCCACATCTATCTGACATTTATGATATATCCTGTGGATATGTCATAAATGTCTCTGATGGGAAAACCAAGGAGGAGTTACATTTAATATGTGTGTATGATATGTGTATGATACACACATATTATATGTACCTTCTCATTGCTCAGAATCAAACCCCAGATTCAAGTCACTTTGACCACAAAATAAAATAAATAATTCAGACCCTGGAGATAATATGCTATGGCAGTGTGCTGCCTATCTATAAATGTAACTCCTCCGCTCCTGCCTGCTATACTCCCTCCGGACACCAGAGTACAGTGTCCTGACGCTGCCCAGCGTGTCAAGATTCTGGGGTACGTGGACCCACTAGGCAGCTCCACCGTAGCGGGGTGGCAGTTGGCCAAACAACAGTAAATTAAAGTCTTAGTACAAGAGTACCTGTAAGAGTCCAGACAGACACGAGATGTAGTAGATGATTCGGCACAGATGATTCGTGGCACAGATGATGCTTGGCAGGTCATACCAGACGTGGCAGATGACACCAGACATGGTGGATGACACCAGACGTGGCGGATGACACTAGCACGACTCCAACACTAGATTTCAGCTCAGGAAAAAACACAGTTACTGGATACAGGATACGGGAACACAGGGAACAGGATACAACTAAGGGACCATTTGCTATATGAACATGGGTAGACAACAACAATGCTCAGGCAAGGAGTGGAAGGGCAGAGCCCTTTATATAGTCCAGGATGTAAGGGGACAGGTTAGGGCACATTTTGTTGGTGCGCACACAGGCCCTTTAAGGCCGAGGACAAGCGCGCGCTCATCCTAGGGGCAGGAGAGTGCATCCGCGTGTGTTGGCGTCTCCTGACAGTGATCGCGGCTGCCGGTGAGTACAGCATGCCAGCGGTCAGCGACCACAGACACAACACTGTGTGCAGGTCGTCATGACACTGACAGCGTCAGAAAAAGACACAGTACGCATGCCAGGACGTGGAGGAGACAGTCAGGTAGAGAGTCTCTACCATAGAATCAGCACGGAGGAGCGCCGCGCCGCCGGATCAGTGATAATATTGGCGATCCCGCGGCGTGGCGCTCCTCTGTGCTAATTCTTTGGGAGAGACTCCCTACCTGACTATTACTGCTTTTCAGCTACCCGTCTGCTTGCTTTCACAGACGGGCAGCTGAACAGCAATGCTAAAAGAGGGGGCCCCTTTAGGGATGGGGTCCCTGGGCAATTGCCCAGTTTGCCCCCCCCCCCTTAACGCCCTGTTGCCTGATAATTGGCCAGTGTAAAAAGGGCCTTTAGAGTTACATACTGTTATCTTCAACCATCAGCTGAGTATTACTTTAATTTATATTGGATCGTGTTTTTAACACACTATCAATAGTGTTCATAGTTATATTTTTTGTAAAATATTTATTAAAAGTTAGAACGTTCTTCACATCTGAGAAATTTTTGAGATATCCACAGGACCCACAAAGCTCTGGGACCCGCACCCATGTTGAGAACAGGGGTCCCCCAAACCCCGTCCCACCTGCGTGGCCACCTCTCTACTAATACTCCACCTGGTGAGCCGGCCATCAGGGGACCCTTGTTCTCAACATAGGTGTGGGTCCCAGAGCTGGAATCCACATCTATCAGACATTTATGTCATTTCCCGTGAATATGCCATAAATGTCTTAGATAGGAATTGCCCTTTAAGTTGTAGGGGTAGTGAATTAATAGGCATTTGTGAACCTTCGGGATCAATTATTATTAAATGCAATAAATTAATTTCCTAATGGCCTTCCTAATGGCCTTGCTTACATAGCCCTGTATTTAAAGGGGAAATGTGTGGCTGGCCACAGCTTCCCCCAGCAATAACAACTGATCGCCTGGGGTAAAAGAAGCCGGGTCCGCTAATTGCCGAGTCGGCTTCTTTTTAAAAAATAGCGTTCTTCATGAGGCAACCCCTCTAATTGGTAGCAAGAAATTCACTGATCAAAATATCCTTACATTGTCCTACATTACATAGTATCTCAACAACAAGAAATCTGTGTATAAAAGTAATGACATATGGCAATGCAACGCAAATAATCAAAACCACAAAACAGTAACTGTATGATAAGGTCATTTGTAAGCATGTACAATGTGTTACATCCGGAGAACAGTGTGTATATATAGACACAATGCCTGTTTGTATACACACATCTAGGCAATAGACAAAAAACAGCCAGGATCAATGCGCATGTAAATAACATCTTATTAGGATTACGTTTAATCACCAAATAATCGATTTATAAGACACCGAGCGGATGACGCTTACAAATCGAAGATAATTTGTTACTCGTGCAGCCAGAATGTCATTTATATATTCATATATTTATTGTAAATATGTGGGAGGGAACGGGAGGAAAATAAAACGGCTTCGTTTTATCATTTAGTAATGGCTCGAAATGTTATTAAGCAGCAATGAATGTCGCTATATAAAGGGATAGTTTAAACTTGTTATCTAATATCCACTAAGTTGTAGCTAGGAGGACTCTTTTATATACCATGTTTTACAAGTGTATTTATAAGGCGGTTGGGGACTGGTGGATTCAATGGGACTCAAGACAGAAGGGTTAATATGTGTGTGCTGGATGGTGAGTTTATTCTACCTCAAACTGGTGATGGGAGTCTCTGTTTTCCAGTAAATATAACTTCCCTTGGGCTGCAAGGACTATATAATGTGAATGGCACAGAATACCTGCCAAGGTTGCTGAGGGCTGCTGCTTTCACAGGTACACAGAAATATCAATGCATGCCATTTTGCACGGTCAATTCTATACAATTCATTTTATATATATATATATATATATATATATATATATATATCTATATATATAATATATATATATATATATATATATATATATATAATATATATTATATTTTCCCTATATTTATGTGCATCTAATATGATGTTCATATGAATATGCCATCTAATCTCAGAGTTACTAAGTGAACTATATGTATTGAAGCTGGAGAGATATTTCCCATACTTTTGGCTATGTTCTTCAGATGGCATCAGGAAGGATGGATATTCACAGCCCTGGATACAACCAATATCTCGTGGCACGATCTATTTACTCAGACCCGGCTTTTCAGGATGAAAATGAAAAGAAGGAAATTGTTAAGAAAACTATCCAGGAGAAGCTGCAAAAGAACTTCAGGTTGTTATCACAAACATTTACTGTATTTTGGATGCAGTTCCATTGAGTGAAGTGACATTTTTACATATAGTTTGGTTTTACATATAGTTTGGTTTTATATGCACTTTGGTTGTGGGTTACTGTAGCAAAATAGTATATATTTATATTACATTACTATTTTATTTATATGTACACATAATTGTTGTCATCGTTTCTTATTATTTCTTAAATTGTATCTACAACTACGACCATTGTGTTGTTTTAGGTCCAAAACTTACTGAGTTTAATAGTAACTGTATACATCCATCTTAAGTAACTGCCCCCTAGTGGTGGCTCCTGGTAGCTAGAATTTTATTCTTTAACTGTATGGCTGTGTAAATATATGTTATGCAGATATCCAGCACAGAATTTTTTTTACTAAATAAAATAAAATTATTTTTATAGTTGGAGCGACACGTGGAACTTTGCAGACTTTCTATTTACTGACATTATTTTACTATTAAACAGGCTGATCAAAGACACAGTTTGTTTTCAGGCATTATATTAATTCTGTTTTCTTATTTGGTAGTTGTACATCCAGAAGGGCTCTCCTTATTGTGAAGTCATTTCTCCCTGTCTTGGACTGGCTTCCAAAGTACAGATGGAAGGAATGGTTTGTGAATGACCTGATATCTGGAGTCAGCACAGGGCTAGTTGGCACCTTGCAAGGTAAGTCTAATGACTATTCTGTATTTGAGACACCTGTAATATGCTAAGTGACTACAGTGTTTTGGAAGATGTTCCATTGTATTGCTCAAAAGAAGAAATTAAGATCAAATATATCCATAGGAATTCTCATTAGAGCCGCACCATTAATCTGTACCCAGGACCTGAGCTGCAGTATGGCGTGCTCTTAAAGGTGCAGTCCAACAATAAAAACGAATCAGGCTACAGAGTTTTAAAGTATTACTACTGAGTAAAACCATAAATACATACAACACTGGGGCAGATTTAAGACAGATGTAAGATTTAGACAGCATAAACTTAGAACAGGCAGTCTGAAGATGCGGCAAATTTTCTGTTCCTTATACCTTATTCATTATAACTCATGGTTGGCTTACTTCTTGTTTAGTGCATTTTAGCACCCCCTTTCCTGCTACGCCATGTCAATTTTCTAGACATTTTTTAAAAGTGTCTAATGAGGCGCAAACATCTGTTCCTAAATTAGTCAAAAATTAAATCCGCCAAAATTTGGCAAATTTTTTGACACATTCTAGACGCAGACACAATACTAAATCTGTCCCAATGTTTTTGCTGATTTTCTATTTGGATTCTGTTTTAATGAATTCACCACAATAAATTATGTTTTGCGCCTGAATTTTTCTTCTCTATTGGTAGAACTATCAGGCTCAAGTATGCTGGTGCTATACTACTATACTTCTAGACAAAACGTAAAAATAATAATGAAAACTTGAAGAACCCATAGAAGTCAATGTGATCTGTTTATCCGTTAACGCTTTATAAATTGATGAAATGACACCAGTGTAAACACAGACTGTTTAATAATGATAATGGTATTGAATAGGTCCCCAAATAAAGCTGGAAAATGATGCAATATTTCATTCCAATGTAAAGTGATGTGAATCTCTTATATAGAAGATTTAGGTTCACTTAGAGATGGGATGAGCAAAAAGTGCAGTCAAGATCATTGAGTACAGCATGTAGAAAGAATAACTTTTATGGTGCCACCTTTACACAGAAAGTTGGTCTGCCCTTTGTTATAATGGGGACCCTTAGTTAGTTAGTTAGTTAGTTAGTTAGTTAGTTAGTTAGAGTGTTTGTTAACAAGTTTTAGAAGGCTGATGGTTGACAATTTTGTCAATATATGGAAAGCTACTTGAAATAAAAAGACACAAGAAAGATGAAGATTTATATTAGATCTTCTAGATTTTCTAGATCTTCTAGATTTTCATCATTTGAGGCATTTTGGTTTGGTGGTAAATAATTATGGACTGCTTAATATTTATTGTGAACAGGTCTGGCTTTCGCATTACTTGCTGCGGTCCCTGTTGGATATGGCCTCTACTCATCATTCTTCCCCATTTTGACATATTTCTTCCTGGGAACATCTAAGCACATCTCAGTGGGTAAGTTCTCATATCTAGACATTTCAAGACAAGAAAAATAGTTCAATTGCATTATCACAAACAATTATTAGTACATAGTATTGCATTTTTGTTGATCTGAATACGCTAATACAATGCATATACAGGATATTTGAATTCAGAATTTTACGTTATTGTAACAATTTCTCTTTATCCAGGGAAGTGATATGTCCTTTTCGTATTGTAGCCCTTGCTGAGTAATATAAATTGTCTAATCTTCCTGAAGAAGTAGGGGGAAGGGCAACTGCTAGAAGAATGGTCAGAAAATGGTAAACACCACATTGGTTTGACTACTGTTTCAACAGGACCTTTCCCAGTGGTCAGCTTGATGGTGGGATCTGTTGTGTTGAGTATGGCTCCTGATGAGAAGTTTACCTTGCTCAGTAATGGTACTGGACTGAACAAGACAGTGATAGACACAGTGGCCAGGGATGCGGCCAGAATTATGGTTTCGGGAACTCTCTGTTTCCTAATTGGAATCATTCAGGTAATAATTTTTTTTATTTGATTCCTCCTTCACATTGAACTGAATAGAATTTATGCTTCGATCTGCTGGTTTTGTCTATAATTAACAATAATAACTGATAAGGAATACTTGCAATGGTGCTTTCTGACATTCGGATACTTAACACTGCTTATACTTCTATTCATCTATATATTGCTGTGCTTCTTCATTTAAAAATGATATTTTTTATCTCCAGCTTCTACTAGGGGTATTTCAGATTGGCTTCATTGTCAGGTACCTGGCAGATCCTTTAGTGGGTGGGTTCACCACAGCTGCTGCTTTCCAAGTATTTGTTTCCCAAGTCAAAACAGTGCTCAACGTTCCGACAAAAAACTACAATGGCGTGCTCTCTATAATATATGTAAGTTTATCAAAATGTTAAATGTTGTATAATATAAAATGAACAACCAAATATGAAAAAGGATGTGTTGTGGGTACTATTTACAGGTACACAAGTATTTCATTACCACTATCATTACCACTATACAGAATACTACAAAACTGTCCCCCATGTAGTCTCAGGGTCACCATCAGGGCAGTACTAGTGGTACAGCCGTCAGCGGCCCGGCCACATGGCTGACAAAAAGGGGCCCGCCGGACTGGCACCACCCCCCTCGTCTCGGGCCCCTCGCAGACCTGCTGCAACTTCTCCCTCCCCTGGCAGGGTGTCAGGAGAGCGAGATTAGTATTAATAATAATAAAAAAACACTTTTCTAACATCTATTCTATATATCTCTATCTATATATCTCATATCTATCTATCTATCTATCTATCTATCTATCCATCCATCCAGTCCAAGATGAACTTTTTCCAGCTTTAATGTGACCCATAATCTGTACAATTACATTGAAAAACAAACTGAAATCATTTAGAGGGGGAAAATAAAAATAAAGAACAAAAATAATGTGGTTGAATAAATATGCACACCCAGGGTGTCAGGAGAGGGAGAACAGTATTAATAATAATAAAACATTTTTCTATCTATTCTGTATCTGTCTGTCTGTCTGTCTGTTTGTCTGTTTGTCCGTCCGTCCGTCCGTCCGTCTAGCTATCTATCTATACAATGCAAAAAATAGGCAGCACTCCGTTATTTTTAGGTGAAAAAAAGTGGGTACTTTATTGCCCCATGTGCCCACTTTTTTTCACCTAAACATAATGGAGTGCTGCCTATTTTTTGCATTGTATAGAATTGGGATCTTGGTCTGCTCCCTAGGGCCTGCACCCACACTATACCGGTGCTGCTGGATCCATTTGTTTGTCTAGCTATCTATCTAGCTATCTATCTCATATATATTGATGTATAGTATAGTTGTAGGCTGGGCTACACGACGATTTTGGCCACGACACACTTCCCATGCCCAAAAATCGCTTTGTCCAATGGCCTAAATTGCAAGTAAAATTACTGCGACCACAATCATTGTCATTACTTTCCATGTAGGCTATGGAACATAGTAATCTTTGGCCGTGCGACCTGTGTTGAGGCCAAAGTTGCTGTGTAGCCCTTCCTAAAACTATACTATATATCAAAATAAATTAGATAGAGACATAGATATATAGATAGATAGGAGTTAGTTAGTTAGATAGATACATAGATATGAGATAGATAGATAGATAGATAGATAGATAGATAGATAGATAGATAGATAGATAGATAGATAGGGTGATTTTAATCAGTTCAATGCTGGATCCTACCATCCCCAGGTATATATGTAGGCTTAGTCCCAGTTCTGGGTGTATGTGCAGCGTAGGTTCCCACCTTACAGAGGTCGCCTTGTCGTGGCAGGTGGGCTAACACTTTTTGATCAAAATGTGCACTAAGAACCTCCCTATTTGTAGGTAGATTGAGCTTTAGTGCATATCTATTTATATTTAGTGGTTTAGGTGGCATTAGTGTTGCAGGGTGCTGTCGCCATTTTTTTATATCTGCTAGATAGATAGATAGATAGATAGATAGATAGATAGATAGATAGATAGATAGATAGATAGATAGATAGGAAATCCAAAGTCCAGCAGCACAGGCAGCTTGGTGGGTGCAGGCTCTGGGGAAAAGACCCTCGTCTCGTATATACAAAGCAAAAAACAGGCAGCACTCCGTAGGTAAAGTGAAAATAATCAGGGGTACTTTATCACCCTCAGTGCAACGTTTCAGCTTCGTCCACTGGAGCCTTTCTCAAGCCACCAGATTTATTTTCATTTTTTGGAGTGCTGCCTCTTTTTGAACATAGATAGATAGATAGATAGATAGATAGATAGATAGATAGATAGATAGATAGATAGATAGATTTTGAAGTATGGAATAGTGTATTACGCTATTCCATCCTGAGTTATCACGCAAAAAAAACTTATACCGCTCCTGACAACACTATATGGACAGTAATGTCAGGAGCTTCCCACTTCTGGAGTCCCCAGGCAGGGCATCGCAATCACTCTGACCTTGTCCTTTGGCCCTGGGGAAGCTCCTGACATCACTTTCCACATATGGACATCAGGAACAGCGCTGTATTCCCTAGGCAGAGCTCTAGTAAAAGCTCCGGGGACTCTAGCCCTGGGAAAGCTACTAACTTCACTGTCCCAAAAAAATAGACTCTGATTGCATATTTGTTACAGGCTGGGTAAAGTTTAAGACACCAACTTCCCCCCATAATTTATCGGATCGACTGCTCCATAGTTATTAGACCATACCAACGAGAAAATAGAGCTTATAGTCAAAAATTATAGAAATATATAAATTTTATTACACAAAATAACACACATGCGTTGGGGTTCCCTGTGGTGGATTCTGCATGGATGTGCATAGACAATTTTCATCCCTTCAAATGGGTAAGCTTGCATTGCTATATTGCTCACCTTAACAATTGTTTGGCCCCTGTTGATCCTCCCTATATCCGGCATTTGCCTTTCAATTTTATAAGATTGTGAGGACACTATGGGCTATCAATACACAATCCATCTTATGTGATAGTGAAGTATCTATGTGGGCAGTGTTTATAGCCTGCATTCTATGCCAGTATAACGTTTAACTAGTATGTCTCCGTGCTGAACCATGTACCACAGTGTTAGTACTAGAGTCTTCATTATCATGTGTTTTTAAATGTGTGTTATTTTGTGTAATAAAATGTATATATTTCTATAATTTTTGACTATAAGCTCTAACTTCACTGTCCATTTATGGACAGTGACTTTAGGAGTTTCCCCCGGGCCAATCCCCGGGCGATGTATCCCATTGTATGCCATACAGTGGGATATGTTTTGGCTGAATTGAACATAGTCCGGGGAATTAACCAGTCATGTGCCTGACCCATGGTTTTGTTCACTGTAATTGACATCAGTACGAAAAGCATAACGTACAAACGTGAGCGCACCACTTTTCGTTGCCCAACCCTTGGTAATGGAGGGGGCCCAGACTCCTTGGCTTATGGGGCCCAAAAATTCCTGATGGGGGCCCTGTGTAGTCTTACCTGTGGGCCATATTTCTCACATTATGAAAGCTTAGGAGGGATTGTAAGAAGGAGAGGTCACGTTCATTCTTAAAGGGAATGTGTCGCTAGAAAAAAAAATATATTTTTTTAGTTAAACTGTTACTATATAAATGATTACACATTGTTCTACTTTTTTACATTTTTTCACAAGTCAGGCAATATTATAAATTAGATTCTAATTTATAACATTTCCATGTGCTGGTCACTAGAGGGAGCAATTCCCCAAATTGCAGCATTGGCATGTGGTAAAGCAACCTCATTGCTTTATGCTGCAAAATTGGAGAAGACACACTCGCTCTAGCGTCCTCAAACAATCCCCCCTCCTTTATCCTGGCTTGTGCCAGGAGAAAGGAGGGGGTTGAATGTTCAAACATCCTACACTGTGTGCCGCCATATTTTGAGCGAATGCACAGTGTAGGAGGATTAGATACAGTGGTAATCCCACAGTATAACACGAACATACACAAACATAACTTACCTGCTCCTGTCGCCGCCGCTGCCTCCGCTCCCTCCGCTCCTAGTCCTTGCTTCTGAACATATGGACGGAAGCCGCGACTGGAAGTAGTCATCTTACTGTCTGGCTGCGACTTCCGGTCCACATTAAAATGGCGCCGGATGTCGCTCTGCCGAAGACCTTCCTTTTGGACTGTGTGGGAGTCGCGCATGCGCCGTTCCCACACAGACGGCGTACGCTATAGTGAATGGAACGGCTCCCGTTCGCATTCACTATGGGGATGTATGTGCCATATTCCATCTCTGTATGTGTCGTTAATCGACACATACAGAGATTTAAAAAAAAATGGCAGCCCCCATAGAGAAGTAAAAGACAGAAAAAAGTAAAATACAAAAACACAAATAAATAAAATTTATTTTAATAACATACTAAAAGCAAAAACATATACAAAAATATTTTTTTCGTGACACCTTCCCTTTAATCATTTGCATTGAAGGTCCATATGTGGCATTGTGTAATCTAAAATGTATATGCTAAAGATGTCAGTTGCAAACATCTAAGTGCCATACCTGCAACATAATGTATAGGTGTATGTACCTTAACTCATTGTCACTAGAACATGCTGAATTACTTTACTGATATTTCTTTATTTTATTTCTATACAGACAATTATTGATATCTTTGCAAACATTGGAAAAACCAATATTGCGGATCTGATTGCTGGACTTCTGACTTTAGTTGTGTGCATTGTGGTAAAAGAATTGAATGATCGATACAAACACATCATTAAAATACCCATTCCAATAGAAATCTTGGTGGTACGTGCAAAAAAAAGTATTGGTATATAAATAATTTGGATTTGTACGCTTGATTTGCTTAATTTTTCATTTTATTTTAAATGTAGACAATTGTGGCTACAGGGATTTCATATGGAGTCAATCTAGAAAAGAAATACAATGCAGGAATCGTAAAAACCATTCCGAGCGGGTAAGTGTTAATGTGTATTCCAAAAGTTTCAGTATTTAGGTCAAAATGATATTACCTGTCTATAGAGGTGGACTATGTATCTTCCAAATTAAAGGGGTGCTACATCTACAATAAGGTGGCTTCCAAACAGATCACAAAAGTCCTCTCAATGTGCAATTTTCATCCTGTTCGCAGCTTGCGCAGGAGAGCAGAATACTTTGATCTCTTTACTACTAAGCAGACACCGCCCCTGTGTAAAGACGGAGGCAAAAAGGCTTTCACAGAATGGGGCAAATTTATTATTGTCTATGCACCTCAGTTCCCGCACTTCGCGCGCCTATTTTCTTGGCGCATATATTCTTGGCCAAATTTATAAGTTCATGCGCCAGAAAAAACATTGCTTTGCGACATGCTCACCACATGAAGTCGCATACTTAGAATATGACCGTGAATTTGTTGACTCGTTAAGTGTGCCAGATTTATCACTAGCGTGTGCTAGTTGTATGGCACTTATACTGGTCTAAAGTATACCACCCTAACATGCACCATGATGCCTCAAATCTATCGCACTGCCTGTGCATCATTTTAAAATCTGGCACTTCTTGGATAAATATTATTTATTATATTAAATAGTATATTAGCTTTCTTACTTCTTTCACTGAGAATTAAATAGTTATCATTTATTTGATTTTTTTTCTAGTTTTATACCTCCTATGACACCAGATGTGAGTCTCTTTTCAGAAATGATTGGCTCGGCGTTTTCAATCGGTATAGTGGCCTATGCTGTGGCCGTTTCCGTGGGGAAAGTGTATGCCACCAAACACAACTATTCTATCAATGGCAATCAGGTATGCATCTTCAACACACTCCACATCAGATTAATTGTATTATCCTATGCTATGACCATGTGTAGAGATCATATACAATGTCCCAATGACATCACTCAAGGCACAGCAAAATGTTCACACCTGCTGATGTTTGTAAATGTAAAGCTTTATTTAACCCATTCCTGCAATAAAACATTTTAAACCAGATCTGCTATCCCACACATCTTAGGAACCACAAAAAACGCTCTACAATGCATAGGGATGTAAGAACTGAATTTATTAATGTAGAAATATTGCCCCAATACGTGTTAAGAATATTTCTATGTTTTTACCATCATTTTATAGAATGAATATGTGCTGTATAATATTTCTTTGGGTTTCCAGGAATTTATTGCCTTTGGGATCAGCAACATTTTCAGTGGAGCATTTTCTTGCTTCTGTGCCACCACTGCCTTGTCACGTACAGCTGTCCAGGAAAGCACAGGGGGAAAGACTCAGGTTAGCTGCAGCTATGTCTCGGAGTCAATTATTTGCCTTCACAAGGACTATTTCCAATTTAAATAATAAGCATTTATCTCATATAAAACATTTTTGTGTTGCAGATCGCTGGCCTGATTTCAGCCTTCATTGTGTTAATTGCTATAGTGGCACTCGGCAGACTCCTTGAACCATTGCAAAAGGTAAGTAACTAAAGACCTTAGATTTTGCTTAATTAAAAACTGAACGTATTTGTGTTTTTACCGACCTTCTTTGTGCTATTTTGCTGTAAGAATGAGTCAGTTATTTAGCAGGTATTAACTCTTGTAAACATGTAAAAAAAACTTTAAGCATTTAAAAGGAGGAACATAGTGATCCAATGTGTAAAGATAAATGCCATCCTCCAGAGACCAGAATACTAATACTACCAGTATATTGTATATTACTATTAGAGGAAAGTGATTTTTAAAGTGACAAATGACAAGACTTCAGATTATGTATTAGTCCATGACTATGGTGACCTCCTGAATGAAATGTAACGAGCAACCAAATTTCTGTCACAGAATAGACAATTGCACACATGGAAAATAAAGCCACTTAGAAACTGCTTCCTATACAATTTCGTTACATCTCGGCTAGTATACGGTACCATTGCCGTCATCGCCGTTGAAGAGGTGATCTGCGGGGGGCAAATGCAGGGGGTTTTCCAGTTTTCCAGAAAACCCCATGTGATCAGGGCTGGATTAACATTTGAGCTTTTGGAGCTTCAGTTACAGGCCCTGCTATCCACCTGGCTGAGGAGGGTCCCCGCTGGCTTGGGAGGCCCTCACATTCAATTGGATTTAGGGCGCAGATACAATTGATAGCGCTGGCGAGTCAAGGGAACCTTCAGTTCCCTTACCCACCATTCTGTGTTTTTCTTGTGATTTTTGTTCTGCTGGTGTAGGCCTGCTCAGAAGAGACCAGGCCTGCATCGCTGGAGGACAGTGTAGGAACGGTTACAGGTGAGAGTTCTTGTTGTGGCATTGCGCACTCTGAAGGCGGGAACTGTGGCACTATCTACATATGTGGCATTATCTACAAGGTGCACAGTCGCACTATCTACACGGGTCAGTGAATGACACTATATACAGTGGGTAGTGTGTAGCACTATCCACAGGGGGCAGTGTGTGGCACTATCTACAGTAAGCACTGTGGCAATATCTACAGGTAGCTCTCTGGCACTATGTAAAAGGGGCACTGACTGTGACACTATCTAGGCTGTTTTTTTTACACTACGAATAGTGGCCAGCACATATTCAATAGCCTATACTCGTAGTGTAAAATTTAGACGGTAGCGGGAACTTTGCAAAAATAACTTGGTTTAAAAAGTATGTATTTGGAAACCCCCCCATTAAAAATCCTGAAATTGCCTCTGTCTGGGTCCCGTAAAATCGAGGGTACTTTTAATTATAGCATTTATAGTGTATGTCCCCACTGGCTGACATTCATGCGTCATCACGTAAAAGTGGAAGCTAATAATGTGACATAATATCTATAAACTGAAAAATCTCTGAAATTCAAGATAAGCATCACTTTATGGAAATGTATTCTTCTTCAAAGTCCAAAGGAAAGTCCTAGTGTTATGACAAATGTAACAAATACCTCTTTAATAGCAATTATAAAAATGAGGAAAGTTATTTTATATGAAGCTGACATCTAAAAATGTGTGTTCACTGAAATGAAAATGTAGCCTTGACATTGGGTTAACATAACAAAATTGCTTCTTAGAACAATTTTCCATTTTCTAAGGTTGTGTTTAAAAAGAATAAAGGTTTATAAATTTGTCTATACTTCTCATTACAGTCGGTGCTGGCAGCCATAGTCATAGCGAATCTAAAGGGTATGTTCTGGCAAGTGTTAGATGTGCCTCGCTTATGGAAACAGAACAAGTGGGACTCTGTAAGTATTAAGAACAATTTCATTATGTATTCAAACCCTTCGGGACCTAATTTATCATTGTGATAACATTTACATTTATGGAGTATAGTTCACAGTTACATCTCCGCAGATATTGCACGAGACAGAGGAGGGAAAAGATTGAGGGAGCATTTTGAGGAAGCGAAATGCTGTCACTTGCTATGGTTGGCATACCCCTTCATGCATAGGGCACTTAACCCCATCTCAACATTTGAGTTAGATGTATATCATGCCCGGGAAGGGGTAGTACCCAGTGGGTGTCGGCTGTATGTTACAGCTGACACTTCACTGTACTGGCCGGGATCGGCGATAATGCCGATTCTGGCTATTTAACCACTTAGATGCCACAGTCAATAGCAACAGCTGCATCTATGCCATTAGAAAGGGGGGGCCTCCATCATCCCATTGCCCCCACCTCCCATGATGCAATAGCGGCGTGCAGATGGTTGTCATGGCATCCTAGGGGCCTTATGAAGGCCCCCAGTTCTGCCATTTTTGGGCTCCTATTAAGCCTTGCAAGGGACAGAGCCTAGTAGGAGCCAGTAAAAATTATATTACTCTGCAATACATAAGTATTGTAGTGTGTTGTACCAGCGATCACTTGTTTAAGTACCCTAGGGAAATTTAAAAAGCAGTGTAAAAAACTTAAATAACGTTTTTGTAATATCCCCAAAAAATAAAAAAAGTTTACTTTTCAAAATTTTCACCTAATGTAAAAATAAAATAAAATAAAAAATATTGGTATTGCTGTGTTCATAAGACTCCAAACTATACTATTATAATGCTATTTAACCCACAGGGTGAACACTGTAAAAAAACACAAAAAAAACTACAGTATTTTTTGGTCAGAGCTCCCAAATAAAGTAATAAAGTGGTTAGAAAGTCATATGTACCCAATAAAAAGAACATCTCACCCAGCAAAAAACAATCCCTCACTCTACTCCATCGATTGATAAATAAAAAAAGTTATGTCGACACAAAACAAATAATACATCATAAAAACCTACATACATTTGATATCGACATAATCGTATTGACCCACAGACTAAAGTTAACATGTCCTTTTTACCATACAGTGAATGCTGTAAAAATGAAACCCATAAATCAATGGAGGTTTCATTTTCCCAGTACATTATATGGCACATTAAATAATGCTGTTAAAAACGACAACTCATCCTGCAAAAACATGCCATCATATGGCTATGTCGATGGAAAAATAAAAACATTATGGCTGTAGGAACGCGGGGAGGAAAAAAAACAAGGAAAAATGGCTGAAAGGGATTAAATTGTTGACCAAAGCATTGTCATGTACAAATGACGCCAAACAGAGATGAAACTCCCAAAGAACACTGTCTGAATAGTGCCCCATGTGATCCAGTGAGAGTGCCTATGCAGAAATTGAGTCAGAAAATAAATATATTTCCACTGTGCAACAGTATTTGTATTTCTGACTAAGGTCCAGTGGGTGTCATAGCTCAAATGTTTCTTGAATAAAGCAACCTAGTGCACTATTCTGTATGACATGATAACGTAGACATAGACACAGTTATAAAGACAAGAATTTAAAAGAAAGTCTTCTTGTTTAGGTAATCTGGGTGTTCACATGTGTTGCTTCCATCCTATTGGGACTGGATCTGGGATTGTTGGCTGGCTTAGTATTTGGATTACTAACCGTTGTTCTACGAGTTCAGTTGTAAGTACTTATTTATTTTATTATTTAACAAGATACTAGTATGCTTAATAGAATATATGTGACTAGCAAAAAGCAATGGATGGTGTAGATACAGTCTGTTCCCAGTCTTGTGTAAACTTACTTTCTTTTAATTTTACTGTTGGCTGAATTTTGGGACAAAAGTCAAAACTTGACCTTGTATTATAAATTGGATCTCTAATCTGGTGCCACATTAAACACCAAATAAGCGAATGGCATTATCAGCAATTCCAAATTTACTGCAATTGTTTCAACAGCATTGGGAGGACATCACTACTTCTCCACATACTCCAGCTCATAAAGGGAGCAATTCTGATATAAACATATATTAGTAAATAAAGCAAAATAGGATATTATAGATAGTTCCAATGTAGTTCCTCAGACTGACTTCATAAACTGTTTTTCTACTTTGTTAAAAGTGTTGTCTCTACTGTACACTACGTCACTTTTATTAACAGCACCCAGTCTTTACTATACTATATTATACTATACTATACTATACACATTTACCTTCAATACGTTTTTGTTCTAGCCCCTCATGTGGTGCACTTGGAAACATCCCTGGAACAGAAATCTACAAGGAAGTTAAGAAATACAAAACTGTAAGTAAAGATTAACGTTGGTATTTTACATACTTGTAAAAACTTTTTCCTGCAGAGCTAATATAAAGTAATACGTATGCTACAAAGGGACATAAAAATCATTGTGGGGCCAAACATATTATAGATATTTTATATATGATACTAAAACATATTATGGCATATAACAGGGGTGGCTGGCTATCTCTCTTATGGGAGCTACACTCACAGAACAATAGAAGCTTATATGCCAATCTGCAGCTACTAGCTCTATGTAGGTATCTCTATGTAGGTATTTCTTCCTGTGCCAGTCTCTGCAGTCAGAGTTCAATGCTGGAAAAGACAATCCCAGCAGAAAGCATCAGTGCCAGGATCCCGGGACTATCTCACTGAATTCTTGAACATTTTTTTAGCATATGGTAGTCAGGTATAACATGAAAGGCCCCATCATTGCACATAACTAGTAAAGACAGATCTCCCACCTTCACTATAGTAACCTCTAATATAACTAGTAATTTTTTTGGGAACTCGTTTTAAAAGGCTTGGGTTTATTTTTTACTACATTTTCACGCATACCTAAAAAACAATTGTTTATATTTTTTACAGGTTGTAGAACCAGAAGGAGTTAAAATTGTTCGGTTTACTAGTGCTATTTTCTATGGCAATATTGATGGATTGAAAAGTGGCATCAAATCAATAGTGAGTGTGTTTCCATTTGTATTCATCTCTTCGTATGATTTCAATAATACTGCTAATAGTCTTCTGACAGTGAGTAAATGTATTGTGTCTGATTCTTCATAGACTGGGTTTGATGCTGTCAAAGTTTTTAATAAGAGGACCAAAGCATTGAGGAAAATACATAAACTGATAAAGAAAGGACAACTAAAAGCAACAAAGGTAATTGTTTGTCCCTACATATCTTATATCATTTCTAAAGAAGTTTTGTCACCTACATCGGTCAGCCATTAGATTAAAACCACGGACAGGAGTAGTGAAGAACATTGATTATCTCAATACAATGCATCTGTCAAGGGGTGGGATATATTAGGCAGCGTGTAAACAGTCAGTTCTTGAAGTTGATGTGTTGGAAGCAGAAAAAATGGGCAAAAGGAAGGATTATCTGACAAGGGCCAAATTGTGATGACAGGTTCAGAGCATTTACAAAATGGCAGGTCTTGTGGGATGTTCTCGGCATACAGTGGTTAGTACCTAGCAAAAGGGTTTCAAGGAAGGAGAACTGGTGAACCAGCGACAGGATCATTGGCACCTAAGGCTCATTGATCTGGTCCGTTCCCACAGGAAACTGTTGTACAAATTGCTGAACAGGTTAATGCTGGCTATGATAGAAAGGTGTCAGAACATCGCAGCTTGCTGTGTATGGGGCTGCATAGCCGCAGACCTGTCAGAGATTGCCCATCCTGACCCATATCTACTGTGCAATGGGCACGTGAGCATCAGAACTGGAACATGGAGCGATTGAAGAAGGCTAGGTCTAATGAATCATGTTTTCTTTTACATCATGAGGATGGCCAGGTGCCTGTGCATTGCTTACCTTGGGCATTGATGTTGCCTGGATGCACTATGGGAAGAAGGCAATCTAGCGTTGTTTTTTCATGCGGTTGCTATTTTGACGAAAAACACATCAAATCGCAGTACTACGGATTTTAGATGTGGTTTTCACTGCACCTCAGCCGCACCATCTGAATAGACCCTTGCTATGGAGTCACTTTAATATGAAAGACTTATGCCTCTTGCACATGACCCTTGTGCCACTTGGGCCATTTTTTACGGCATCCGTATGACACCCGATAGTCTTCACGGACCCATTCACTTTAGCGGGTGAATCGGGTCTGTGAAAATTGGTCCGAGTCTCCGATCCGAGGAAAGATAGAACATGTCCTATCTTTCCTCGGATCACTGACAGGACTCGGATATCACACATGGTCATGAGCATGAGGCATTATAGCACAGCTCTGCTTCCCTCTATTTGTATTGTTGCTGACTGACTTGTAAGCACAACGTTGCTATTAATTTTGTTTCTAACATAGTAAGTTCCACACTAGCACATCATTGCCTCGATTTTTGTGTTATTGACAATATTATACACATGCATATAACGTAAAGAGGACCTGTCAGTCTAAAGAAGACATATCAGGAGAGTTGACAGGTCCTCTTTAAGCTATTTTGTATTCCAAATACTTTAGATGTAGATAAAAGTGCCATTATTTGTTATATATTTATTTCATGTCTATATCATTATAAAACCTAGGAACAGTGGGACTGCTTTAGCTCTATAATGATTATTTTCTTTTTTAGAATGGTATCATCAGCGATGTGGGTACAGATAATGAAGGGTTTGATCCAGATGATGATATTGAAGACCTAGAAAGAGAAGAAAGCCCAGAAGTGAAAGAAGTGGAGGTTCAAGTGGACTGGAATTCAGAGTTGCCAGTTAAAGTGTCTGTTCCCAAAGTCACGATTGACAGCCTTATTTTTGACTTTGGACAAATATCTTTCCTAGATGTGGTTGCTGTAAGGTCATTTAAAGTGGTAAGCAAAATTCTAATTTCCTGAGAAACACAATTTCTAATGAGCAATGAATACCATATTCATCTTAGTGATATATTCACAACATTCACAACCTATTTTACATAGACTCTGCCCCACTTACTTTAAAGCCTATGTAAACCTTTGAAAACTATTTGTATTTTTTATAAAAATGTCTATCAGTGTGAATGTTGCAACTTTTTTTAATAAAAAATTAGTTTGACTTTTTGAGATATAGCTGCTTTGTATTCTGTATAGATTGCAGCTGTATCATTCGCTAAGACCTGAATCTGTCAGGTCCGCGGGATTGAAGGATAGAGAATGCAGACAGAACATGTACTTTATATTATAAATTCATATGCAATTAATATAAATTTTGGAAGATATCTGTGACATATATATACTAGAAAAAGTACCTGGCGCTGCCCGGGTATAACGTGTCGGTCTGTTTGTTTGTGTGTTCATTAGATTTGTTCCAAGGGTGCCCAGGAGGCTAATCCATGCCCTCGTGTTGTCTTGGTTTACGGGGAAATCGCTAGTAGCCCTATATACCCCAGCAGTTACACACTGTTTATTTCAATTTTAACTTCCTAAATACCGAACAGCTAAACTGGTAGGAAATGGAGTCATAAGACTGTGACAGAGCCTGTTGATTAACAACATTGGCTGTTTTATTACCAGTTGGCCATAGACTATGGTTGGATCATAATTGAAAACAGCATCATGCATGAAAGCCCACTCATTAGCACGCTGAACATGATGTGCTCTATCAGCTTGCTGACTGGCCTGGGTTCGGCAGGAGTCTCTGCGCTTCTGAGAGCCACCTGTCTGATTTGTTGTTGAGAGAGACAGAGTTTGCTGAGGAGTTTCAGCAGCTCAAGCAGCAGTATGCCACATTTGATCAGCTTGTAGTTGGGCAAGAGGAGTCTCTGCAGCTAGTAATGCAGCTTTCCTCCTGGCCATCAGTAATCTGAGTGGTTGCTATGGCTAACCGCTCCCCTGTACCTTCCCATCTAGGATTATCTTGTAAAGTGCACTTCCTACTACTGCCAGATAAAAACAACTTTGCTATAAAAGTACAGAGAACAACGGCAAGGTTGGGACATTTACGAAAACCTTCCCGGATACCCGATGTACCTATGTACCAAATTTGGAGTCAAATGGTTCAGGCGTTTGGATGCCTATAGAGGTCAGACAGACATTCACTTTTATAATATAGAATAGCAGAGTTACCCGCCTTCACACTGGTCTATTTGTCTGTTGTTTGTGTGTGTGGTTAAAAACTTAATTTCCTACTGATAGGAAGCCAACATATCCAATAAAGTCCAAGTGCAGGGTTCCTTTTTGGAGGCATGACTGGTCTGAAAGGGGTTAAATTTATGAGAATGCTTAAATCCACGGGCTTGGTTCTGTTGAGAGATTTCAGCAGCTTGGGCAGCAGCCATGCGCTTTGTCACAGGAGTCTTTAGTCTAAGTGCAGGGTTCCTTTTTGGAGGCATGACTGGTATAAAAGGGTTTCAAATTATGAGAATGCTCAAATCCAGTAACACATCGAGTAAAGAAAAATGGCTTGGTTGCTATGGAAACCTGGTCTAAAACTGTGTATGTGAGTGAGGCTAAGAATGAAGGACCTGCAAGCTTCTAGTGGCTAATACTTGTGATATGGAGGAAGGTCCTTGGTGTGGAAGCCAGTGGTGTCATATGTTCTTTTGTGAATATGTCGAGAACGGTAGGTCCTAGATAGCTGAAACCCTTTCTAAAACCTTTAGAAGCACGTGATTTACTTATGTGCCCAATTTGGTGCAGATTGGTCCAGTCGTTTGGCCGTGCATAAAGAACATGCAACAGAAATAAATTTATATATATATATATATATATATATATATATATATATATATATATATATATATATATATATATATTATATACACATATATATATATAGAGAGAGATAGAGATATATACACATAAATTACTATACAAGAGGAAAAGAGGGAAAGATGGGGAGGAGGGGGAAGGAAAAAAGGCTCTGTACGGGGTGATACACAAGCGTCCAACGTTGCTTAACCCCTTAACGACCAGCCTATTTTAAACCTTAATGACCAAGCCATTTTTTTAGTTTTTCCATCGTCGCATTCCAAGAGCTATAACCTTTTTATTTTTGCGTCAACATATCTGTATAAGGTCTTGTTTTTTGCGGGACAAGTTGTATTTTTTAATAGCACCATTTTGGGGGACATATTATTTATTGATTAACTTTTATTAACTTTTATTTGGGGGGAAATAGAAAAAAACCTGAAATTTCGCCACTCTTTTTCGCATCTTAAATCTATGCCGTTTACCGTGTGATATAAATAACACAATAACTTTATTCAGCGGGTTGTTACGATTGCAACGATACCAAATTTGTATAGTTTTTGTATGTTTTACTACTTTTACACAGTAAAAACACTTTTTTTTCAAAATTATTTGTTTTTGTGTCTCCATATTTGAAGAGCTGTAACGTTTTTATTTTTTTGCCGATGCTGTTGTATGAGGGCTTTTTTTTTGCGGGAACACTTGTAGTTTTTATTGGTACCATTTTGGAGTAGATGCGACTTTTTGATCACTTTTTATCAAATTTTTTTAAAGTCAGGATTCACAGAAAACAGCAATTTTTCCATAGTTTTTTATTACATTTTTTACGGCGTTCACCGTGCGGGTTAAATAATGTAATAGATTTATAGTCGGGGTCGTTACGGACGCGGCGATACCAAATATGTGTAACTTTTTAACTTTATTTTGTTTTTTTAATAGTAAAGCATTTTGTAAGGGGAAAAGCTGGGTTTTTCATTTTTTTTCAAATTTTTTTAAATTAACTTTATTAAAAAAATTTTTCACTTTTTTACTAGTCCCACTAGGGGACTATAATATGCGATTCTGCAATCGCATTTATAATACACTGCAATACTTCTGTATTGCAGTGTATTACTGCCTGTCCGTTTAACACGGACAGGCATCTGCTAGGTCATGCCTGCGGCATGATCTAGCAGGCATTCACTCCAGGCAGACCTGGGGGCCTTTATTAGATCCCCGGCTGCCATTGGAGACACAGACTCTCGGCGATCGTATCGCCGGGTGTTGGTGGGAGAGAGAGGGAGCTCCCTCCCTCTCTCCAAAACCACTCAGATGCGGTGCACGCTATTGTGCACCGCATCTGAGGGGTTAAACTGGTGAGATCGATACTAAGATCGATCTCACCCGGCAGAGCAGGGATGCTCCCAGCCCTCAGCTGCCTCTGGCAGCTGAGAGCAGGGAGATTTGACAGCTCCCTGCTCTGTTTACTTATTCCGATGCCGCGACGTAAAAAGTCTATGGCATCGGAATAAGGCCCGTTAGTGACCGACGTAGAAACACGATGGGCCGGTCACTAATGGGTTAAACTCTGCGCCCCTTACACATTGACGGTGTGTTATGTTTAAAGGCTGTGTAAACCTTTGAAAGGCAATTTTTTAATAAAAATGTTTATCAGTGCGTTTTCTGTAACTTTGTAAATACTTTTTTATGAAAAATTATTTTTACTTTTTTTAGGTACAGCTGCTCTGTATTCTCTATACAGAGCAAATGTATCGAACACTATTCACTGAATCCATCAGTCCCCACGCAGGATCCACCTGTAAACTATCACATCTGAGTTCATAACTTAGATGTAAGAGTATGTGCACACACACTAATTACGTCCGTAATTGACGGACGTATTTCGGCCGCAAGTCCCGGACCGAACTCAGTGCAGGGAGCCGGGCTCCTAGCATCATACATATGTACGATGCTAGGAGCCCCTGCCTCTCCGTGGAACTACTGTCCCGTACTGAAAACATGATTACAGTACGGGACAATTGTCCTGCAGAGAGGCAGGGACTCCTAGCATCGTATATAACTATGATGCTAGGAGCCCGGCTCCCTGCACTATGTTCGGTCCGGTACTTGCGGCCGAAATACGTCCGTAAATTACGGACGTAATTAGTGTGTGTGCACATACCCTTATAGATAACTGGTAGATCCTGACCGCCGACACTGGTCCATGTGACCGACGGATTCAGTGAATAGTGCTAGATAATACTGATCTGTATATAAAATACAGTGCAGCTGTATCTAAAAAAGTAAAAGGAATTTTTAACCCCTTAACAACATGTCACGGACTGAGCTTGCTCCATAATCAGCGGGTGACGGCTGTGTTATACAAAAAAAAAAAAGTTAGATACATTTTTAGGACTGTAAAAAAAAAGCCTTTTCCCATTTTTCCCCAAGCACAATGTAAAAAATAAAATAATTTTGTCCCGCAACAAAATAAGCCCTCACAGCGCTCGATCGATAAAAAAAAATATAAAAAAATTTTTGCCTCTTAGAATGTGGTGAAGCAGAATAAATTATTTTTTAACAAATAATTTTTTTCCTATTTTCTGTTGTCTAAAACCTGGGTGCGTCTTATGGTCAGGTGCGTCTTATAATCCGAAAAATATGGTATATAAAACATGTAAAATTGCTGTTTTTCGTCGTAATAATATCAACCTGTAGTATAAGGTGAATATGTCGTTTTTACCGCCTGATGGACGCCGTAAAAACAAAACCCCCAAATAAATTGCGTAATCGCAGTTTTTTGCCCATTTCACCCCACAAATAATTTTTTTTCAGCTTCCCAGTACATTATGTGGTGCAACACATTCTGCACTGAAAAACTACAACTTGTCCATACAAAAAAAAAAAAACCCTCATATGGCTATGTCGAGGAAGAAATTTATGGCTTTTGGAATGCGGGGAGGAAAAAATGAAAATTAAAAGACTGAAATTGGCCATGTTCTGAAGGGGTTAATAAAAAGTATTTACAAAGTTACACAAAACAAACTGACTAACCGTTTTATTACATACATTTTTGGGCGTTTCAAAGGTTTACATAGCCTTTAAAGAGAACCTTTCACCTCCCCATACATGTGCAGCTGAGTGCAGCATGTAAAGGGAAGGGCTGAACAAACCCTGGGGCACTTTACATTTTTTTCTACCTTCCTCCGTTATTTAGATATCGGTGCCGTTATATTTGGCGCCCGATATTTAAATAACCCCCTGAACAGTCAACAGGGCATGTACTGGCAAGGGGGCGTGTTACTTTGGCTGTGAAACTGTCCAATCAGATGTGGACAGTGCCACAGCAAGAGCGAGCAGAGAAAGTGTACGCTCTCTCTCTTCAGCTTTGAAGATCAGTCTTTTCACCCGAACTGGCAAGGGGGCGTGTCACTGCTACGGACAGTGTAAGAGCTGGGGAGAGGAGCTCTCATCTCTTCAGTACTTGCGAGAGATCAGTCTTGTATTGTCTGCCGAACTGGCAAAGGGGGCGTGTCACTGCTACGGACAGTGTAAGAGCTGGGGAGAGGAGCTCTCATCTCTTCAGTACTTGCGAGAGATCAGTCTTGTATTGTCTGCCGAACTGGCAAGGGGGCGTGTCACTGCTACGGACAGTGCAAGCGCTCCCCAGTTCTTCCATGCCCCGTTGACTGTTCAGGGGGTTATTTAAATATCGGGCGCCAAATATAACGGCATAATAACTATGTGCTGATTACATGAATGGAGAGAAGTGCAGGACACTGATTGGTCACTGATTGGTCAGCGTCATACACTTCTCTACAACGCCCACTTGGTCAAAAGTAAAAACACGCACAGTCATTAGCATAAAGCTAAAATAGGTCATAACTTGGTGAAAATAGATAGTTTTTCTAAATAAAAAAAAAACACTGCTGTCCCCTACATTACAGCGCTGATCCCATTATGTAGCAGATAGGGCACTTATAATGTGGTGACAGAGCCTCTTTAAACCAAACCTGTCATCAATGCTGATTTCAGTGGTCTATCACTTATGTGAAAATGTCATGTGATTTTGGAGAACTTACAGCTGAAACGTTGCAGCGCTCGCATCGCGTTGTGAGGACTCCATCCTACTAGTGCTCGTATCACGCTGCAACGCTTTAACTGTAAATTCTCCAAAATGACATAACATTTCCATAAAAGTGATAGACCATGGAAATCAACGTGTCTGTCACTACTTTATGCTGACCTCAGAGAGGGTAGCATAAAGTCACTGAAAGGTTCACTTTAAGGGGTTGAATTATCCTCTCACTACTACGTGAATATTATTTATGTATTTATTTCCTATTGCTTATCAAGTCGACATTTCCTACAGTGCTGTACATAGAGGGTATTCACTCACATTAGCCATATAAATACATTTTATCTTTGCGTGAAGATGTCTTTTCTCTCTCAACTCCTATTCACGTCACCAGACTAACTCAACATTGATATAATAGCATGTTCATTTCTGTATTTAACACCGGTTGCTAAGCACCTTCTTGATTTTTCAGATATATAAAGAATTCAAGAGGATTGATGTAGATGTGTACATTGCAGCATGTGATGGTAAATAAATATTTTACTGTATTATATTTTCTTTTATGACATTTGTTACAATCCCATTAACCTAAAAATATTGGTATAAAATTAGTATATGTATTTTTTCTTCTTTTTTTTATAGATAACGTGTATAAAAAATTTGAAGAGTGTCTCTTTTTCGATGACCAAATCAAGCCAGACATCTTCTTTTTGACTATTCATGATGCAGTGTTACATATAGAGGAAAAGAGAAAGTTCAATGAAGGACATGATCCACTAATGGACAAGGTAAAGAAAACGTGGACTATTTATTTTATTTCTAGATATTAATAGTTTTCTGGATTAGGCTTTGTGAAATGCACAGAATGGTGAAGAATGGTGAATAAGCTGCATCAGATGCATGTTATGATCCTCAACATTAACGTCTAAGCTAGTCATATTTAGTTTGTTGGTGGATATAATAATGCTTATTAACAGTTTACTTATATATATATTTTTTCAACTTTTAACATGTCACAGATATTTAATGGCACTACAGTCCCCTTTAAAGGGGTTGTCCTAACTGTACTCCTTTCAGTAGGCAGCCACACCAGTGATCAGTTGATTGCTATGGGTGGGGCTGTTGAACCCCCTGGCAATCAGTTGTTATTGTTCAGGTAAGCTACAGGCTGTCACACATTTCCCTAATGGAGTATTACATGAAGCCCTTTCAAATGAATTAGCAAGCATGTAATACATGATCAAGACAAGTCAACCAGAGTGTGTGCTGCTCTTGCGCTGGCTAATAGAGAGGGGTTTCCTTCTATAATGGCTATATGCTCTAATAGGGCATATGGATATGGTTGTCCATATGGGAAAACCCCTTTACAATGCATGGGAGCTCTGGTGCCTCTTGACTCAAGCAATACTCCATATCCAATATAGGGAAGAAAAAGCAAGGACCTCCACTGACATGTCTCCACTACATTACTAAAGTCTTAGGGCCTGCTCACATCAGCGTCGTTTCCGTTTTAGGTTTCCGTTCATCTATTCTGTCAGAGGAACAGATAAACAGAAAGCTGAATGGAAACTTTACTTTATGTTTGCATTACCATTGATTTCAATGGTAATGCCCCATGCACACGACCATAAAAATCGTCCATAATTGCGGATCGCAAATAAATGGGAAGGTGTCCGGTCCGTAGAAGTGTACCACAAACGATAGGACATGTCCTATCGTTTGCTTTTTACGGTCCATGCTCCCATACTTTATATGGGAGAAAGGGCCAAAAATGTGGGCGGCTGTCCGCGGCCCATGATTATGGGCAGGGCCATGTGAATGGGGCCTCATGCTTCTGTTTCAGTTGGTTTCCGTTCTCTAAAGTTTACGTTTTTTTAAACGGAATCAATATACTCAAACTTCAGTTTGGCTTTCCGTTCATCTGTTCCTCTGACGGAATAAATGAACGGAAACCCCGAACGGATCACGACGCTAATGTGAACAGGCCCTTATTCACATCATCTCTAATGAAATAACCAAATATTATTGAGTTCCTTACAATATGTTTCCTTTTCTTTTTGTGGGAAAGCAAAGCCCAAAATATTAAGGGTGTGTTCACATCAGTGTTAGTTTGCGCTGAGGGGTTCCTTCTGAGGTTTCCATCAGGTTTACCCCTCAGCGGAAAGCCAAACGGAAATCTTAGCTTCCGTTTCCCTCACCATTGAACTCAATGGTGACGGAAATCTAGCTAATGGTTTCCGTCTGTCTCCGTTGTAACAGGGTTTCCGTTGTTTTGGACGGAATCAATGGCACAGTCAACTGCACTATTGATTCCGTCAAAACGACGGAACCCTGTCACAACGGTGACAGACGGAAACCATTAGCTAGGTTTCCATCACCATTGAGTTCAATGGTGAGGAAATGGAAGCGGAGGTTTCCGTTTGACTTTCCGCTGAGGGGTAAACCCGATGGAAACCTCCGACGGAAACCCTCAGCGGAAACAAACGCTGATGTGAACAGGCCCTTACATAAAATATATAATCTGAACCAAAATTCTGTTTTTCTTAAGATCTCACTAATGCAAGAATCAAAAGAACCACTGGATTTCACAGATATTGAGCCAAGTTATCAGGATTTGGATGCTCAGGAGGAGGTAAGAAAACATTTAACATACAAATACATGCAACTATGCCTTGCATGCGTGGGTAAGTGGTCCATTAATAAAGTGTCCAAGAAAGTATATACAAGATTAACCGTAGTATCGTTGATATGATATAATGTGATGTAATTATAATAGTGTAAACACTATTTTTTGTTCAATATTGTGCACTTCCAATGCTAAGCAGAGTAACTGTAAGTTACAAATGCTCCACATATAGGGTAAGGGTCCCTTACCCTATATGTGGAGCATCTGTAACTTAAGGGTACTGTTTGAAATATTAACTCCTACATGACTGGCAGCCCAGTTATTTGCATAGATAAATCAAGCACACGGTTTAAAATTGACATTAGTTTCTTGTAATGTGTTTGCATTAAAACAGACTAATAATTGACTTGTATTATTCCACAGGCTCTCAGAAGACTTGCCTCATGAACAATGCTACTGGAATCTTTACATTGGGATGTGCAGCATTTGCTTGCCCTTATATTCTTAAACAATTTCTTTCTTCATGTCTTCAGAACTTTTCAGTTTATGGCTAGCCCACATATACAACATTTACAATCTCAGTTTGTGATCTGCAGTTTGTGATAATCGGAATTGTATACTGTTTGTCGATTTAGTCATCTAGCAAATGAGAGTGTAGGAGAGAGAATTTGTTTTCATATCATTCATATACATGGTCAGTAAGACAGAATGCACATCATTACCATCTTTCTTATGGACACAATTTTAGCACTTTAACACCAATGGGCCAGGAAGTTTTAATAATAGTATCTAAGTCACTACTATAGCAGTCTCTATTATAGTGGTCACCAACCTGTGGCTCTCCAGCTGTTGTAAAACTACCACACCTGCAGTTGAAGTTGTCAGGGCATTATGAGAGTTGTAGTCTAACAACAGCTGGAGAGCCACAGGTTGGAGACCACTGTGCTATGGTAACTAGTAAGGAACATGTAGTAGTAAATATTCTTTGATAAGTAATTTCACTTTAATTCCAGAAATGTAGATGCAGAAATAATGGTTTAATGTAGGTGCTATACCAGATATTTTTAAATATGTACTTTAATTATTGGGGAAGATATGCTGATTGCCATCTTAAATCTTAAGGAGCCAGTGGCCATATAGGATTTCTGTAAAAACGTCACCTCCATAATGTTCAGACCACTGAGATTATGGGGTTGCAGGATCATTCACAGCTAGAGTATCTATAGTTTAACAGTCTTGTACAGTTTTACAAACCACTATAGGTATATATATATATATATATATATATATATATATATATATATATATATATATATATATATATATACATACATATATTGGTATGCAAAGAAAAAAACTACTTGCATGTTAAAATAATTGCACTTTTCTAAAGAATATGTACAGATAAAATGAATATGGAAAATCTTACATATTGTAAATACTCACTAAGAGTGTATAAAAAAAAAAATCAAACCTATGTTAAAGGGGTATTTCCATCTTAAGAAGTGATGGCTTATTGCTAGAATATGCCACCACTTCATGATCAGTGGGGCAGGAGCCCCTTCGACAGATTTTCTGCACAGCTGGGGTCCTTTCCACCTGCTGTGCTGAGAACCGCAACACAACTCTATTTAAGTTAATAGGGCCGTGTTGCATTTCACTGCACAGTGGATGGACAGGAGCGGTGCTGTGCAGGTAAAAACTGTTGAGAGACTTGTGGATCGATGGGAGACCCGGCAGCTTGTGTCTCGGTGGGGGTCCTGGCAGATAGACCCCACTGATCAGAAAATGATGACATAGCCTAGCAAAATGCCATCACTTCTTCCTGTTACCATAAGTGCTGGATATTGCATTTTACCCAAGTTGGCTACTAAAGGAAAAAGTAATCAGCTGCTTTAGACTTTTCATAAAAACTACAAATTTTTTCTATTTACATACTAATATGGAACAAAAATGGCATTCCCATTTTGTGATTGTGATGCCTAAACCTACATAGTGCAGTATATAGCTATGTTAATGTCTATACAAATATATGTTATTGTTGAGTAATATTTTTCTTCATTTAAAAATATTTTCTTTTATCTAAGGATCATCATTATTGCCAATATCTTGTTTTATTTTGTTAACAACAATAATATTTCAGTGCACACTGTAAGTCACTACAGTTATCAGAGCTATGTCTTGTAATGAGTCGTGCACCTGTATGTCCTTCACAAGACCAGGGCTGATTTTTATCCACTGGAAGGAAACAGTGAAAGTTCATATTGAATTTTTATTTTCCTTTATTCATGAATTTATATTTTTATTTCAAGCACAGATCTTGAAAAATGCAAGGCATTAATACACACAGTACTGTACAATAAATAACCTTTATTTGCTGAAACCATAAAACCCTTTAATGTGCTGCATCACCGTCTATTGTGAAGGAATGGAACATGTGAGCTAAAAAGAGGACCAATGTAGTACAGATAAATAATTAAGTATTAGGAGGCAGATTAAAACTGCTCTCATCTGCATTGGAGGCTCCGTTACGGGCTTCTGTCACAAATTCCGTTGTTTTTGCTGGACAAAACTATTGTGTCTGGCAAAATGACGGAAACCTCGATGGAGATCTGACGGAATCCATTAAAGTCAATGGGTTCGGTCGGGCGCCATTAGCTTCTGTGATGCAATGGATCCCGAGTTTACAGTATTGTCGTAGTTCTGCTCCTAAGACGGAACAGACCAATGAAACCCAGAACACAGATGTGAACGAGCCCTAAGAAAGTTAGAAGAAAGACATCGTTTTACATTAGGAATCAAAGAGCATTGTGTTCTTAATGGCACATATAAACATGTATGGAGATATAGCAATAGCAAGAGGATATAAGTCGGCACTGCTGCAATCGATAGTCCTCCGGGAGTTTGGCAGATCACTGCCCAGGAAGCATGTACACTGACACGGTGTGTGTCAAGGGAGGTGCTGGCTCGGCAAGAAGAGTTCATAAATATCATAATGGATGAAGAAAGAAGTAGAGCCGCACTCACCCAATTCTGACGTTTTCATATGCTTTATTGCTCAAAAAGAAGTGGGAGGGGGGGCGGTGGAGATATTCACAGTCAAAAATATGGAGCGCTTCACGAATTTGCTTGTCATGACTTAAAGAATTAAAATACATTAAAAATGAAAAGAATTTAGAACAATCTTGGTCAGAAACCAACCCAAGTTCAGTAAACAGATAAGCGGCAACAGTTTGTAACATAAGGCAGAAACATGGTCAGAAAATTTAACGTCCTTGGGACTACTTTCCAGACCAGGCCCACTCACTCCAGTATTTAATAATCCCCCCTTCCCAGGGGGCATGAAGCGTTTTCGGACACTTTTGTGCAAAAAGGACGTGGCCTTGGGAAAAGGTCCGACAAAGTAATTATAATTATCGGCAGATAATTATAGTGGAAATCTATGCCAGTTTCTAGCTGGCATAGATTTCACTCTATGGGGCGTAGCAAAGCAGAGGCCCATACTGGTCCTATACCTTGCCCCTTCCCGATTAGACTAATCCCCCGACCCCCATTGGACATTAAAACTTTAAATTGTATATATATATATATATATATATATATATATATATATATATATATATATATATACATACACACACACACACACACACACACACACATAAACAAATACCTCTCCGCTCCTCTTCTCCCCTCCGACTCATCACTCCAGTGTAGCTCATACAATGTAATGACGCTGGGCAGCTGATGACGTTGAAGTGCTGCGTCGCATATAAGGCCCTGGCACTACTCAGCGTCAGGGCCTTGTATAAGCGGCACTGGAGTAATGAAGGGAGCTGGAGGGAGAAAAGGGGAGCGCTGAGGTGAGTATGTTTTTCATTTTTTGTCAAATGGGGGGATGTATGGCCCATGACCGCTGTCGTTGCACCACAATTGTGGCGCACGAGCCCAGCCAAAACATGTGACACATTTATTAAGAGGCTTTTGCCTTTTAATACATGTGTCACAGTTTACTCTAACTTTTCTTACTATTAAGAATGGTATATGAAACACCACTTATAACAAATTCCCCTCTTAGAATTCTGTCAAAAAAAACAAAAACTAAAATAAAGTGTGGCCTGCATCCTGGTTGTGTTAACACAGGCTTACTAACAAGGAGTGGACACCAAAAAGAGAAGCTCTTCCTTTATACATTGAGTGAATGTGACCTTATGGGGTGAGTTTAGTGTGAGTTCTTTCTGCTTACTTTAGTGACATTTGTCCAGGCCTGATTTACAGCATTGCATCATTATCTCACAACAGTGGCAATTTAAAGTGGTTGGCCAGTTTCTTAAAAAAGTTCTGCCACAACCATATAATATCCATGGAAGATACTTATAACTAATACATTATGTAGACAAAAGTATGTGAACAGCTCACCATCACACCTATATGAGCTTGTTGGACATTGCATTCTAAAACCATGGGTTTTAATATGGAGTTGGGCCCCTGTGTTTGTAATATGGAGTTGGACCACTTTTTACGCTTTAACAGCCTAAACTCTACTACAAAGGCTTTCCACAAGATTTTGGAGTGTGCCTGTGGGAATTTGTGCCCATTCAGCAAAAAGACCATTTGTGAGGTCAGGCACTGATGTTGGACGAGGGGGCCTGGCTCCCAATCAGTGTTCTAATTCATCCCAAAGGAATTTGATGGGGTTGAGGTCAGGGCTCTAGGTGGGCCACTCAGGTTCTTACACACGAAACTCACCCAACCATGCCTTTGTGGCAAATATAATGGTAGTTTCTCTTGGCTCAAATACCCACAAAATCTCTCTTAGACCGGAGCAGGCAAAAGTAAATTGGGTATGATCCAACAAATATACTAAATAACATATATAAAGTACAGTGAAGTTTACCGCTCAGACGGCACTGGTAACAGTCCAATATCATTCAGTATGGACTCTCTCCCAGAAAAATGCAGTGGACAGTCCGCAATCCATGCCTTTGTGGACCTTGCTTTGTGCAATGGGTCAAAGTCATGCTGGAACGGAAAAGGGCCTCCCCCAAACTGTTTCCACAAAGTTGGAACCATACAATTGTCTGAAATGTCTTTGTATGATGAAGCATTAATATTTGTCTTTCCTGAAAATAAGGGGCCTAGCCTAAACCCTTAAAAACATCCCTAGACCATTATCCCTCCTCCACCAAATTTTACAGTAGGTACTATGCATTCCTTTAGGTAGCGTTCTCTTTGCAATCCCAGCGTGGTGTACCGCTTCGAGGCAGAACTCTTGTCACTCCTAGACGATTCCACTTTACAATAATAGCACTTACTGTTGATCGAGGGAGATCTAGCAGATCAGAAATTTCATAAATTGACTTCTGGAAAAGGTGGAAGCCTATGACACTGCCTTGTTTAAAGTCACTGAGCTCTTCCGTACAACCGATACTACTAGCAATGTTTGTCTTTGGAGATTGCATGGCTGTGTGCTTGATTTTATGAACCTGTTTGAAATGGGTGCAAGTGAAATACCGGAACTCAATAATTAGGCCAACATTCTTTTAAGACATATAGTGCATGATGTTCATCTAAATGTTGCCTGCCAATAGCACTTTTTAAAGTCCATCCCCAGAACGTCACACATTATGCAGACACGTGATTGCATTATTCATGGACTAACGCTAAATACCTGGGTCTGCTTGTGGGAATTAGCGCAAGCACAGATACAGATATGGTAGTGCCTAGAATAAAGTTGCTCCTTTGAGGTCTGATGATGTAAAATTTACATGGTCTTCTCCCTATTGCCGCTCTATGTAGGTAAAATAATTAGTGAGGAAGAGATCGCTGCTGCTCCTGCGAGCGACCTCCGTGGTGGAGGGTAATGAGGAGACTGAGAATGAGAGGAGAGCAGTTTGTAAAGCAAAATGGGGCATGGGGAGCAGTCTGTGTAAGAGAGAAGGATATGCTGATCAGTCTGTGAGAGGGGGTCATAGGGAGCAGTGTGTGCAAGAAAGGGGGCATGGGGAACAATCTGTGAGAGAGGGGGCATGGGAAGCTGTCTGTGTCTGAGAGAGGTGACCATGGGGAGAAGTCTGAAAGGGGGACATGGGGATCAGTATGTGAGGGACAGAGGGTCATTGGGCCAGTCTGAAAGGGTGGGGGGCATTGGAAGCAGTCTGTGAGAAAAAAGGGCCATGGGGAGAAGTCTGTGAGAGAAAAGGGTGCAGGGGTATCAGTCTGTGTGAGAGAGAGGGACATGGTGATCAGTCTGTGAGAGAGAGAGAGGGTCATGTGGAGCAGTCTGTGAGAGAAAGGGGGGAATGGCGAGCAATGTGTGAGAGGGCGCATGGGGAGCTCTCTGTGTGAGAGGCAGAAATGGGAAGCAGTCAGTGAGGGAGAGGTGGCATGGGGAGCAGTCTGTGTGAGAGAGAGAGGGGACCACGGGAAGAAGTCAGAGAGGGGGGACATTGGGATCAGTATGTGAGGGAAAGAGTGGCATTGGGACAGTCTGTGAGAGAGGGAGGCATTGGGAGCAGTCTGTGGGAGAAAAGGGCCATTGGGAGCAATCTGTGAGAGAAAAGGGCCATGGGGTGCAGTCTGTGAGAGAGACGGGCGCAGGGGTATCAGTCTGTATGAGAGGGGGCATGTGGAGCAATCTGTGAGAGAAGGGCATGGGTAGCAGTCTGTAAAGGGGGGCATGGTAAGTAGTCTGTGATAGAGAGAGGTACATACGGAGTAGTCTAGTAAGTGACTAGAATTGAGTTTGGAGGTCTGATGTCATGCTCACATGCGATCAGGTGAGACATAATTCTTTCCTCTTCAGATAATGCACAGCTTCTGGGTGCTTTTTTTCCCCATACAGATTTGTACTTTGTAGAATTAATCATTTTTAAAGGAGGGCCCTCTGTTCTGGGGCCAAATGCTCTGTGTTATATGCTCTACAAGTTGGGTTTTTGGGATTCAGTATTAGGGAAGGGGTGTTATTACTGGAGATGATCCCAGGACCATGTTCTCAATGTCACGATCTGTGGATATGTGGACCCACTGGGCCGTACCGCCGTAGCGGTATAGCAGCTGGCCAACAGAGTACCAAGTAAATATATATATATAGTCCAAGCACAACTGTACCTGTAGTAATTCAGACAGTAGCATCGGCTAGGCACAGATGGGATCTTGACAGCAGACACCAGACGTGGTGTAAAACAGCTGGTGGAATCGGTAGCACAACACGACTCCAATATGTTCAAGGCACAGGGACAAATAGCACTGGATACAAGGTACAGGTAGCAGGGCACGGATAACAACGGGAACAGGATAACACTAAGGGACCATTTGCAAGACTAACATGGGAATACTAACAACGCTCAGGCAATGAGCAAAGGGGCAGGGCCCTTCTTATAGTCCAGGGTGTTCATTGGACTAATTACTATTGGTTTGCATGTGCGCACGCTGGCCCTTTAAGGCCAGGCGCGAGCGTGCGCACGCACCCTATGGGACACAACAGAGTGGAGCGGAAGTAAGCGCTGGCATCTCCTAAGGAGGAGATGCGGGCCAGCGCTCACCACACCATGGCTGCGGCCGTCGAGGGGTGAGTAATCTAGACGGTGCGTGGCCATGGATGTTACACTCAACAAGGGGGAGTGGTGAAAGTTGAATTTTAGGTTAAATCTATGCTGGGGAGTGGGTGTGATCACCGGAGAGCATCCCAGGACTGCAGGCTCAACAAAGGAGGGAAGGGGTGGAGGTTACAGGAAAGGGCTATGTGCTCAACAGGTTTGGGTTTAAAGTTTCAGTTAGTATCTAGTGTGCTGTCCATTATAGGTGTGTGGGTGGAAGGGATTACTATTTGCAATGACCCTGTGTTCCACAGGATTGGGTTCAGAGGGTACAGGTTGGAGAATTGCAGAAGAAGACCATGTGCTTCTTTGTGCCGTCAAATATACCATCTTCCTGAATTTTCACCTGTATTGTGACTATTAAGAACATGCTTTTCAAAAATTTGTATTTTTTATTATTTTCCTTCTACAAGGTACTACCTATGGCAGAAGTCAGCATCAAAAACTTTGATTTACCTGCTGAAGAAGCAATGCGTGACACAAATCAATACCGTGTTTTGTGCTTTGGTACTTGGTAGTAGTTTTCATGCAAATGCCCAAATTCCATGTGGACAGGATGCTATTGAGCATATGCCAAAATTTTTAAACATCCTAAATAACTGAACAATATTCTACTAAATATATGATCGAGCTCTAGAATTAAACAAAAAAGTTATTTATCAGCACCAACAGTCTTTTTTGACAATGCTTTTTGTTAAACATTTGTGAGACAGTGACAGGTAAAGTCATTGAGGGAAGGTACATTTCCCCTAGAATCCTGTCATATGTATCCTAGGCTCCAGGGAATGAGTATTTTTTGCAATAGAAAGCTCTAGCTTTCCAATCTCGGCTTAAGGAAAAGCCGGAAAAAGGGCCTGGAGTTGGATTGGGGAAGAGCAGGGCGGGTTCCCCAATCCCTAGTCCATCTCTGTTTGTAGGACAAGGCTGCTGCTCAATTAGCTGCACCTGCAGCCTGTGTATAAAAAGGTGCAGTCACAGTGTGTGTGAGTCTCACCCCTGACTCAGACCGGAGACTACTAAGGCTGGAGTAGCCTGTATGCTATGTGAGTAAAGACCTGTGTTACTTTGTGTCCAGTGACTGGTAGGAAGGCACTTGGTATAGTTAGATAATATCTTGTTTAGTTAGTGCTCAGACGAGCAGGATTTATTTTGTATTTTGCCTTGTTGTACAAGAGGCTGTTTCTTTGACAAGAATAAAACACAGGCAAAGCCCTGTTATGAACTTTAATGCACGGTGTCCCTGTCTCTGGCTACTAAGAAACCGCTGTACCAACCTCTCCTGATGCTAAACCCTCACACATTAAAGGGATCTTGTCATCAACATCTTACCTGTCAAACTCGCCTGACCCCTCAATGGCCGCAGCTGTCCAGAGTTTGTTCCTGTTCTCTTCTTTTCTGAAGTCCTGCTCTGTCGGTAAATGTAGTCGTTTAAACTTTTCCCGCCTTTTATGGTAATTCGTTTTCCCTCTGGGACTCAGCTTCTTAACCCCGCCCACCGCCGGCACCTGTCCGGCCCTGACTGGCTAAGGAGCTGTCAATCAAAAAGGAGGAGGTGGAGTCCTCTCTGAGACGCTGGAGGAATGAAAATCTGACTCTTTTCAGATGAAGATTTGACTCTTTTCTGCTCATTTGCATACGGCTCGGGACCACTGAAAAACTAAATACTAAAGGTACAGAACTGACTTAGAACATATTTATAGCTTGGTGATTTTATTGGCTTTTACTTACCAGTTAATATTTATTTTTGAACTTTAAAGGAACAAAACTTGTGTGTCAAAAGTCAGCCCATTGCACATTCTTTAATTCAACCACAGGAGTGACTTTTAGTACAAACCAAAGCAAGAAAAAGGTGAGAGGGGAGGAGATAAGATCTCTATGGTTACCTGGACACATGAGTGAAGATAAACCTGTGTTCACCTCCACCACATAAATGTTAGTGGATGTGTAAGTGACACAAGTGAATGTCCAAGGAGGTTGGGACAGGACTCCTCAAGAGACTTTAATCTGATCCCTGCCGTTACCAACCAATATGGACACCAGTCCTTATAATTCTGTCAGCTAATCTTTCTGTCACTCGGAAATTACTACAATACTTCACTTTTGAACACAATTAAGAGAATTTATCAAATTATCTACGCTAGTGTGAAAGTGATTAAAGTGTGTTTAAGTGACTCCATTTTGTATGAAGCAGAATCCATTTTATAGCAATAGCAAAAGGATATAAGTCGGCACTACTGCAATCAATAGTCCTCCGGGCGTTTGGCAGATCACTGCCCAGAAAGCATGTACACTGACATGGCGTGTGTCAAGGGAGGTGCTGGCTCGGCACGAAGACTTCATAAATATCGTAATGAATGAAGAAAGAAGTAGAGCCGCACTCACCCAACTCTGACGTTTTCCTATGCTTTATCGCTCAAAAAGAAGTGGGGAGACGGCTTGAAGGCTTGAGAAAGCGTGTCTACGTGAAACAGCTGTTGCCTGTGAACCTGTGCATATCTCTGTCTCTGCCCCCCCCCCCCACTTCTTTTGAGCATTAAAGCATATGAAAACTTCAGAGTTGGGCGAGTCCGGATACATTTTCTTCATTCATTGTGAGAATCCATTTTATATTGACAAAAACTTATGGTGTGATTGTTTGATAAACTCATATGTTTGATATTACTAGCTATGATTATCATTCCTTGTTATGAGAAACGGGCTTGGGACCTTCATAACTGTCTAAGAATTTATCTGTTTACCCTTTCTTTGTTATGAGAATTGGGCCTGTCGTCTCATATCACCTGGGAACTCATTTATTTACATTTCTTGTTATGAGATTAGACCTGGTGACGTGGTGATGACGTTGCAGCTGTAAGGTTGTTATGAGAAGTTTGTATCTTACTCATGATTTCCCATAAGAACCTCATCTTACTTGTAAAAGTACATGATTGGCTGAGCTCAAGCCTAATTCCCTTTTGTGATATGCTATTGTAGCTACATTCTATCAATAAACCAGAGAAGGATTATTTGGGTATACAAAGCATCATCTGTGTGTCTCTTACTTCTCTCCGATATAACTTATGGATTTGGATCTGGAAAAGTGACTGACGAGTGTCTGTTGACACACCCACACAAACCTTCAGTCTAATATATTTTGACCAGGATTGCATCAACAGTTTTTGGTGCCGAAACCCGGGAGATTAATCGTCTGATAGCTGTCACTGGGAGGTAATTAAGAAACTTAATCTTACACAAACCGTTTCACTCATGTATTGCGGAGACCTTGAATTAGCTGTTGTGACAAGACAATCTCCCGGACGCAGTCACTTGTCTAGAGGTATGTTGAAAACTATTTTTGTGATGAATGATTGAAGATGTGGTGTAAATGAGTTCATGGTATGAAGGGCATGAGAAGATATTGTCGACAGTGTAAATATTAGAAGTACAGGTGGTGAGAAATATAAGACCCCTAGGTTGCAGTTCTATTGTACTGAGCAGACGGTTCAGAGGAGTTGTAACATACATGTAAGGTGTAACGTCTATGGCCACGGCCCGTCGTTCTGACTTAAACCTCGATGGCCATGGACATCTTACCTGCATGCAGCGTTGTACTCCTGTGAGGCGCCGACACTCACTTCCGGACATCGAGACTATCTCCGGCGGGCGCGCGTGCATGGTCTTAAAGGGCCAGTGCACGCATTTTGCAGGAAGTCTGCAATCTAGCCCAGGATGCCCTGGGCTATAAAAAGGGCTCTGCCCTCTTGCTCTTTGCCAGAGCGTTGTTTGTTACCCATAGTTTGTCGTGCTAATGGTCTCCCAGTGTCTTCCAGTGTACCTTGTTCCAGTATCCCGTATCCTGTTTCCGTGTTACCCAGTCCTAGTGCCGTGCTGTGCTGTTGCCGTGCTACAGTCTACGCTTGATTTGCTATGCCTCACCTGACGTCTTCCCGCCGCCTGGTCCAGGACGTGCCTGCCTCGCTACTGTCTACGTTGCCTCAGGTATCTTCGCTGAACTATTGAACTCTGTACTTTACCTGTTTGGCCAGCTGCCATCCCGCTACGCGGTATGGCCCAGTGGGTCCACACCCCGCTTCGTGACAGTACGGCTCTGGCCATGGACTCCGATAGTCAATTCAAAGGCTTGGCACCCTCCCGAGCCATGCAGGCGGACCTGCTGGATCTCAGAGCTAGGCAGGATCAGCTCCTTGTATCAGTGGACTCTATGGCGCAGCAGCTAGGGACACTAGTTGCTTCTCTTCCTGCCTCTATGCAAGCCCTTCAAGCCGATCCGATCCGATCTGTTACTCCTCCTGGCAGTTCCTGTCTGGATTCTCGGTTCTTGCTGCCATTGCCCTCTCGGTTCGATGGAGACGCCAGTGCATGTCGGGGGGTTCTGAACCAATGCCACATTCATTTTACCCTGCACTGCTGAGCATTTACCTCGGACGGAGCCAAGATCGCATTCATCATATCCCTCCTGACTGGCAAGGCCCTGGCATGGGCTAATCCTATCTGGGAACTTCAGGAACCCGAGACCCAAGATTTCCAGGGATTCGTGCGAATATTCTGAACGTTTTTTGAGGAGCCAGGTTGAGTCTCATCGGCAGCCACTGCCATCTTCAACCTTCGCCATGAGGACACCTCCGTGGGCGAGTATACGATCCAGTTCCGGACTCTGGCAGGAGAGTTATCCTGGAACAATGAGGCCTTGGTGGCATCCTTTTGGCATGGCATGTCATCTGAGATCAAGGACGAACTGGCCGCACGAGACCTGCCTCCTGCCTTGGACGACTTGATTCTGCTTGCCACTCGGGTAGACATAAGGCTGAGGGAGAGATCTCACGAGGTTCGTCAGGAGCGACGGTGCCCTAGACTGGCTCCCAACTTCCAGCAACCCTTCTTGCCTGCTGCTATTGCTTTGCCCGAGGTCCCGATGCAAGTAGACCGACTAGAATTATCGGTCCAGGAGAAACAGCGCAGGCGCACCTCTGGACTTTGCTTATATTGCGGCCTCGCTGTTGTGCGTCTGTGACCTCAGAAACCAAAAATCCCCAGCGCCTAGGTTTGGTTGGAGAGACAACCCTGGGCGTCAACACATTGAATCAAGAACTCTCTTCCAAACTATTCATTCCCGTAACCATCATTGCTGCCGAGAGGTCCTATCCGGTCTCTGCCTATCTGGACTCCGGCTCTGCAGCCAACTTAATCTGCCAGGACCTTGTGGATCTTCTTCAGTTACCTACTATCCCGCTTGAATGGTCGTTGATTGTTGCCTCGGTGGATGGACTGACATTGCCTGACCCAGTTGTGTCTGTAACCAAGCCGTTGAGACTCCAAGTGGGAGCCCTTCATGCTGAAGTCATCTCCCTGTTCGTCCTGTGCAAGGCCGTCAACCCAGTGCTGCTGGGTTTTCTTTGGCTCCGTCTGCACGCCCCCGACCTGGATTGGAACTCTGGAGAGGTTCTCCAGTGGGGTCCGAAGTGTCTTGACCGCTGTCTGGGCCATATCCAGTCACCACAGCCTGCCCCTCTTCAGCTTTTGACAGGGTTGCCTTCTTGTTTCTCCATGTTCTCCGATGTCTTCAACAAAAAGGAGGCTGAAACCTTGCCGCCACATCGGGAATATGATTGTCCAATCGACCTGGTTCCTGAATCGTCTCCTCCTCATGGTAGAGTGTACCCTCTCTCCTTGCCAGAGACCCAGTCCATGTCGGCCTACATTAAGGAGAACCTGGAGAGGGGTTTCATTCGTAAATCCTCATCCCCGGCCAGAGCGGGGTTCTTCAAGCTATGACCTTGCATTGACTACCGAGGCCTAAACTAAATCACGGTGAAGAACAGGTACTGTTTGATCGCATACAGGGGGCGAAAAAAAAATTCTAAACTGGACCTGCGGGGGGCCTACAATCTGATTCGGATTCATCGAGGTGACGAATGGAAGACTGCCTTTAATACTCGTGATACGAATACTTAGTTATTCCCTTTGGCCTGTGTAATGCCCCCGCAGTTCAAGAATTTGTCAATGAAATTTTTTCGTGATCTCCTTTATGTTTGTGTTGTGGTGTATCTCGATGACATTTTGATTTTTTCCAGAGATACAGTAACTCATCAAAGTCATGTCCACCAGGTGTTGCTCCGTCTAAGAGAGAATCGCCTTTATGCCAAGCTGGTGACGTGTGTATTTGAGAAGAAGTCTCTATCCTTCCTGGGCTATATTATCTCCGATCAGGGCCTCAAGATGGACCCCCAGAAGGTAAAGGCTGTCCTGGAGTGGCCACGCCCCCAAGGCTTAAGGGCCATACAACACTTTGCCAACTTCTACCAGCTGTTCATCCCCAACTTCTCATCTTTCACTGCTCCTATCTCCACCCTCACTAAGAAGGGTATGAATGCCAAAGTGTGGACTCCGGACGCAGAAGCCCCATTTGAATCTTTAAAAAAAGCCTTCACGTCTGCCTCCATTCTGCACCATCTTGATGTATCCCTACAGTTTTCGTTAGAGGTGGACGCTTCCTCTGTTGGTGCTGGTGCACTGTTGTTCCAGAGAGGATCGAAAGGCAAGGATGTGGTCAGGGCCGCCATCAGGGGGTGTTAGGGGTACTACTGTAAGGGGCCCGGCCAAACTTAATTGAAAGGGGGGCCCGGCAACTGCCGCGACTTGCCTTTGGTAGAAAAAAACAGGCCCCTGCAATGGGGCCTGTTCTTTTCACCAAAAGAATGTTGTGAGCTGCAGGCCCCCCCTCTCGTCAAACACCGCCGTCAAACACCGCCCGCGCGACCACCCGCTCGCGCACGCCCTCATTCTGTTGTCAGTGGCTTAACCCAGCGACAAGGAATGTTCTTCCGTAAGTGTGTAGATGCCGTTAAGTGGGCGTGGTCTTGTCTGGGAAAGAAGAGTTCCCTGTCACGTGACAGTGTCAGTCGCCGGCTCCAGCTGTCGGGTGAGCAGTGTGATTCGCGGCTTGGTAGTGAGTGACGGCGCTGCTCCCTGGTCATGGGGCCACTGATACTATGAATGGAGGATATTGTCGGCGGTGACACAGGTTTTCCTGGGGTTAGGGTGAGCGTGTAATGTGTGTAGTGTAGTAATTGTGTTCCCGTCTCTGTCACATACATGTGTAGCGCTGTGTGAGCGGACACTTATCCATTACTACATGTTGTGTGGGCAAGGACTTGTGTATGTGTGTTATTTCAGAGTGGACATGGTAAAGCGCACACAGGTCAGGAGGTCAAGTTACTCGGGGAACATAGCAATGAGGAGAAGAATGACTGGTTGTTTGAGTCTCCACTTTGTGAAAAGTATCTCTGCTGAACAAGTCTAAACACAGTCTAGGGTTTGCTATAATTGTATCCACTCTAGGCAATCCTGTGAGAGCATAAGCCTCTCCTGTCCTGATAGTTTTCTACAGTGTGTTAGTAAAATGTATGAGCCTGGAGTCCAGGAGAGCGTTGGCTAGACTGAATGCAGCGAGAGAAACTTTTCTATTTTATAGGAAGGTTTTTGCAGTCGGATGACGTACGTATCTTACAGAAATAAATCATGGTACCCCGTATGTACAGAGGTGATCTCCCCTTGATGCTCTGGCGTGTACCAGAGCCCTTAGGTTATATTCAGATCAGCGTAGCTGAACTCGGACGTGAAAAACTGCAGTTTTTTTACGTCTGAGGCGCACCTGTGCGTTGTCACGGATCCCCCATAGACTAGAGTCTATGGAGGGGTGCGTGACGCGCAGTAAAATAGGTCATGTCCTATTTTTTTTTTATGGGCCCTTCACACACTCCGTTGAAACAATGGTCGTGTGAACGGCCACATTAAGGCTGCGTTCACATCTGCGTCAGGGCTCCGTTCCGTTGGAGAATTCTGTCGGAACGGAATCCTGACTGACACAAATGGAAACCAGAGGTTTCCATCACCATTGATTTCAATGGTGATGTAAGGGCCTGTTCACATCAGCGTTGGCTTTCCGTTCAGGAGTTCCGTCTGAGGTTTCTGTCGGGTGAACCCCTCAACGGAAAGGCAAACGGAAAGCTTAGCTTCCGTTTGCATCACCATTAATATCCATTTGTCACCATTCCGTCAGGTTTCCATTTTTTGGACTGAATCAATAGCGCAGTCGACTTGGCCTAAGGCTAAAAAAGAGGCAGAAATCACCACAAAACGTCCCATTTTACCTTTCCGAGTAGGATAATGAGTTTTTTTTTTTTTCCATCTAGAAGTTGCCATGGCGACTAGATAGTTGGCTATGGCAACTGGCTTTTAACATGTCACTGACTGCATCGATCACAAAGGTTGGTTGGTAATGGTGTGGCAGATTGACTCCACGGAAAATAACGACACCTGTATTTTCGTATAGTTTATGGGTCGGTCCGAGCGCTGCTTCCTCTTCATTTCTACTTGCTCACTGTGAATCGTAGACAAGGATGTAGTGGCGATTCACAGTATTGCAGCCTTCTCACAATGAAGTGAATGTGAGAAGGCTGCAATACTCTGAATTGCACTACATCTGTGTCGACGATTCTCAGAGAGCAAGTAGAAATGAAGGGGTAGCATGATATAGTGCTGGACGGAGTACCGTTAACAGGCAGTGCCACAGTAGGGGGGCCCAGAAAATTTAGCTCTATGGGGCCCTGAAATTCCTGATGGCGGCCCAGGCTGTGGTATGTGGCTACTATTCTAAGCTGTTATCTTCCGCAGAGCGCAACTACTCGATTGGGGATCGGGAGTTACTGGCCATCAAGCTGGCTCTGTAGGAGTGGAGACATCTACTGGAGGGTGCGGTTCATCCTATCCTGATCTTCACAGATCACAAGAATTTGACCTACCTACAGACGGCCCAGCGGTTGAATCCTCGTCAAGCCAGGTGGTCGTTGTTCTTTGCTCGGTGCCGACAAGAATGTAGGGCCGACACCTTGTCTAGATCTTTTGAAACTGAGGATGCCATAGAATCCCCACAGAATATTATTGACCCATCCTGCATCTTCTGTGAATCCCCTGCAAGTTAGAGACATTCCTCCGGGAAGGACTTTTGTGTGTCTGGCTGACCGAAGAAGAATTCTTCGCTGGGGTCACAGTTCTAAGCTGGCAGGTCACGTAGGTGCTCGTAAGACCCAAGATCAGTGGCGTAGTTATAGGGGTCACAGCGGTCGCAATTCCGACCAGGCCCCGAAGTCAGGGGGGCCCGCAGCCCCCCGCACCACATCAATAAAAAGTTACTATAGTAACTCGGGCCGCGGGCCCCTGTTACTATAGCAACTGACAGTACTTACCTTCCTGGTTCCGGAATCGCAGCGGAGGTCCTGACGTCACAGAGCTGCGCCAAGCGCATGACGTCACAACGCTATGCGCCGCGCACAACATCGTGATGGATGGAGTCAAGACATCCGCAGAGGCTGAAGAGGAGGGTAAGATTAATCTCCCTGTCTGCTGAAGCTAATTGGCGGGTTCCAACTCCCGGGAGCCGGCCAATCAGCTGTTTTGAAGGGGCCGCAGCACTCGTACGAGAGCTGCTTCCCCTTCATTCCGGTCACTTCATTCCGGTCACACTGTGAATCCGTGTCGGCGATTCACAGTGTGAGCGAGTAAAGGAAATGAAGGGGAAGCAGCTCTCGTACGAGTGCTGCGGCCCCTTCAAAACAGCTGATTGGCGTGCTCACGGGAGTCGGACCCTGACACATCAGCTATTGGTGGCCTATCCTGAGGATAGGCCATCAATGTTTATGGACTGGACAAGTCCTTTAAGCCTACGATGTAGCGGGCTTAGAGGGCCTATGAGACAGGATCACAGATTGTGCGATGCTGTCTGCTGAGCCCTATATCTAAGCCAATCACATGGTAGGCTTAGATACATGGTCCATGTGTGATCCTGTCTGATGGGCCCTGTATTACTGTATCAGATTACTCTCTGCTGGAGCCTGTATCTAAGCCTACCTTGTGATAGGCTTAGATACAGGGTCCCACAGATAGTATCACATTTTGGCCCTGTATCTAAGCCTAACACATGTGTTACTAATCGTTTTTTGTGTGTTTTCTTACAGGTTCGGTCATCGGACTACGTCGGATTCCAGGACTACTTCGATGACGGCTTTTTTTATTATCAATAAAATGGTTAATGAGGGTCGTGTGTTTTCTTTTTTATTTCAATAAAATATTTTTTCCATGTCTTTGTGTTTTTTTTAAAACTTTATTACTACCGCCTTAGTAATGTCCGCCGGCTGATTAACAGCGTCCATTGCTAAGGCGGGGCTTAGTGTTAGCCGATGCAGAGGCTAACACTAACCCCCTTTATTACCCCGGTACCCACCGCCACCAGGGGTGCTGGGAAGAGCCGGGTACAATTCAGTACTTGACCATCTGTAGTGATGGTCGGGCAATGGGGCGGCCGCAGGCTGGTATTAACAGGTTGGGAAAGGCCAGATACAGTGGCCCTTCCCACCCTGATAATGCTAGGCTGCTGCTGCTTTATTGTATCTGGCTGGTTATGAAAAATGGGGGGGACCCCACGTCATTTAAAAAAAAAAAAAATAATTGGAAAGAACTATGTGGGGTCCCCCCCAATTTTCATAACCAGCCAGATACAACACAGCAGCAGCAGCAGGCAGCAGCAGCAGGCAGCATTACCAAGGTGGTAGGTGCCACTGTTTTTGGCCTTCCCCAGCCTAGTACTACCAGCCTGCGGCCGCCCCGGTGCCTAACCATCACTGCGGATGGTCAGGTACTGGTTCGTACCTGGCTCTTCCCAGTACCCCTGGTGGTGGTTTGTACCGGGGTAATAATGGGGGTTAGTGTTAGCCTCTGCACCTGCTAACATTAAGCCTCGCCTTAGTAATGGAGGTTGTCAATCAGCCAGCGGCCATTACTAAGGCAGTAATAATAAAGTTTCAAAAAGTACAAGCACATAGAATAAATATTTTATTGAAATAAAAAAACACACACAACCCCCATTAACCATTTTATTGAGAATAAAAAAACGCTGTCATTGAAGTCCTCGAATCCGAAGTAGTCCAACAACCGAACTTGTAAAAAAACACAGACACACAAAAATAATTATTAACACATAAAAAAGCCAAATTATTATTATACTTACCTTTCCTGAGTCCAGCGCTGGATCCGCACTGTCCGCAAGCTGGGCCCAGTATCTAATCCAATCATGTGTGATACTGTCTGCTGAGCCACTGTATCTAATCCTATCATGTGTGATACTGTCTTCTGAGCCACTGTATCTAATCCTATCATGTGTGATACTGTCTGCTGAGCTACTGTATGTAATCCCATCATGTGTGATACTGTCTGCTGAGCTACTGTATGTAATCCCATCATGTGTGATACTGTCTGCTGAGCCACTGTATCTAATCCTATCATGTGTGATACTGTTTGCTGAGCTACTGTATCTAATCCCATCATGTGTGATGGGCCCTATCTCTAATCCTATGATGTGTAATACTGACTGCTGAGCCACTGTATCTAATCCTATAATGTGTGATACTGTCTGCTGAGCTGTGTATATAATCCCATCATGTGTGAAACTGTCTGCTCGGCCTTATATCTAATCCTATCATGTGTGATACTGTCTGCTGAGTCACTGTATCTAATCCTATCATGTGTGATACTGTCTGCTGGGCCACTGTATCTAATCCTATCATGTGTGATACTGTTTGCTGAGCCAATGTATCTAATCCTATCAATAGTTTATAGGGTCGTAGTGCTATAGATATGCTATGCTGTCTCCTATACACACATACACATTTTTTTGGGGCGGACACATATGTATTGGGGCTATTCCCCCTGATGTTTTAAGACCTTAGTGACACCCCGACACCCCTGGCTGCTAGTGCTGCATTGTTGGGTCACTTAGGAGACCCAGCAATGCAGCTGAAAGCTGCGGACCGTCGGCCATGAGAAGTATGCGGGGGGGGGGGGCATAAGAACTTTTGCATTGGGGCCCATGAGCCTTTAGCTACGCCCCTGCCCGAGATCTAATCACCCGTCAGTTTTGGTGGCCCACGCTACCCAAAGACGTTATGGACTTTGTCTCCTCATGCACGGTATGCGCAGCAAATAAAGTCGCTCACTCCAGACCTGCTGGCCTGCTCCAACCAGTGCCTGTGCCCATTGCCCCCTGGCAACATGTAGCTATGGACTTTGTCACGAATCTTCCTTCTTCTGCGAGTTGCACTGTGATCTGGGTGGTGGTGGATCGATTTTCCAAGATGGCTCATTTCATTCCCTTGACCTGCCAGCCCTCTGCTATGCGATTGGCTGACCTCTTCATACAACACATCTTCCGTCTGCACGTCTTGCCCCTGCATATTGTCTCAGACCGAGGGGTCCAGTTCACCTCGAAGTTTTGGAGAGCACTCTGCGGCCTCCTCGGTGTAAAATTGGACTTCTCTTCAGCCTATTATCCCCAGTCCAATGGGCAAGTCGAAAGAGTTATCCAGATTATGGAGAACTATCTACATAACTTTGTTTCCAGGCGCCATGATGATTGGATGCAGTTGCTCCCGTGGGCAGAGTTCTCTTATAACAACCACACCAGTGAGTCGACCCCTTCCAGTCCATTCTTCATCGTCTACGGTCAACATCCTCGTATACCTCTTCCTGTTTCTACTATGTCCTAGGTTCCTGCAGCAGACTCAACCTTCAGGTACTTTCTACAGATTTGGCTACAGACCTGATCTTCTATCCTGTTGGCCGTGGACCGCATGAAGAGAAAGGCAGATACAAGAAGATGGGCGCTTTCGCAGTTCCTACCAGGGACTAAAGTCTGGTTGTCTTCTAGGAATATCCGGCTGAAGGTGCAGTCGTGCAAATTTGCCCTTAGGTTCCTCGGACCCTTCGAAATCCTGCTACAGATCAACCCGGTATCCTACAAGCTGCGGCTCTCCCCTACCCTCAGAATTCCTTACTCCTTCCACGTCTCCCTGCTGAAACCCAGGGTCCTGAACCGCTACTCCAGGACTCATAGTTCTGCAGTGGTCCCTGGCGGCTCATCGGGGACTTTCGAAGTAAAGGAGATTCTGGCCACCAAGAAGGTGGGAGGAAGAGATTGGAGGGGGTTCGGCCCAGAATAGAGGTGTTGGGAGCCATAGGAGAACATTGATGCTCCTGTCCTCGTGACAAAGTTTCTCTCCCACTCTGGTCCCAAGAAGAGGGGGCGTAAGAGGGGGAAAAAATTGTACTGATAAAGAAAGTAGTGTGTCCATTGAGTGTGGTCCCGTATACCGAGTGGGAAGGTGTAGAAGATGAAGACTTTGTAGAATAAACCTGCAATAAATTAGTGGCTGTTAGATGTAGGACATAAATGTCAGATAAATGCAGGTTCCACCTCTGGGACCTGCACCTATCTCTAGAACGGGGGCCCCCTAAACCCCGTTCTGCCGCTCTGTGTTGCGGCTGAAGCAGGTGAATTCCGACCATAAAGAAGGAAACAGCGTAGCTCACTAACCTACGCTGTTTCTGTAAGTCCAATAGAACTTAATAGTAGATACGGATATAGCGTAGCTCGCATGCTACACTTCTTCTGTAACTGCCATTCACTACTATAGGATTTATGTAAACAGCATAGCTCAAGCTATGCTGTTTTCATAACTCCTGACCCTAAAGTCATGAAGTGGCCGAGAGGCAGCAAGAGCAGAAGAAGGTAGAACAGGGTTTAGGGGGCCCCGTTCTAGCGATAGGTGCGGTTTCCAGAGGTGGGACCCGCATCTACTTTACATTTATGACATATCCTGTTATCCATTTATTACATATTCCTTCATTTCAGATACATTAAGCCCTTATTTACACGACAGGGTTTCCCGGCCGTTCATAAAACGGCTGTCACCCGGCTGCAGTAGGAACAATAGACCCCTAATGGGGCTATTCACACGACCGATTTTTTGACTTGCCGGGAAAACCGGCCGTCAGAAAATGGGACATGCCCTATTTTCGGCCGTTCACCCGGCTCCCATAGAAGTCTATGGGGCCGGGTAATACACGGCCATCACCGGAATGTGTCACGAGTGACGGCCGTGTCTACCGTCGCTCGCTCTCTCCTCACAGCACAGAGTGCATGTGAGGAGGAGGAGTTTATGGCATTCGGACGAATTGCTGTACGCTGGAGGTAAGTTTCTAGACTGTGTGGCAGGGCCCGGGTGTACAGCAGGTGGAAGGGAGCACTGCGCTGGCTCCCTTCCCCTGCTTGTTTTAAAAGCGCCCTGGCCCGGCGACACCTCCCATGGCCAATAGCGCCGCTAGCAGCTGCTGCGGCTGCTACTGCTGTAGCGACGCCACTATAGCAGAGCAGGGAGGTATCTCCCTGCTCTGCTATGTGCTAGCCCCACTTTAGCTCCCTGAAGGAGCGGAATCCCCGGAGGGAAATCCCCCCCCCCCCAGCAGGGAAACTCCTGAAGCGGAATCCCCGAACACTCTGTGACCGGAGATTCCACACCAGGCGAAGCCAGTAACGTTCAGTGTCCATAAATTGACACAGACGACAGGGGCTTTTCCTGAAGTGGAATCACCGGCCACATGGGGATTCCCCTTCAGGAGTTGCCCCTGATGTCACTGTCCAGATATGCCCGGCCCGGATGCAAAACAAATACAAACCGGCCGGGAAAAACGGACGATTTTATTGGCAGACACTTGGACTCGGTTGGGACCCTGTCGTGTGAATAAGCCCTAACAGCTCGGCGTTACATTGATTTTGTCGTGTAACCAGTGGTACGGCCATTTCTCCAAAGTGTCTCAGAAGCCGTTTTTCAACAGGACAATGCCAGGCCAAATGTTGCTCGTGCTACTGTGAGCAGCCTGCGTGTCCTAAACGTGCTACCATGGCCTGCAGCGTCTCCGGACTTGTCTCCCATTGAGCACATCTGGACGTCATTGGTCGGCAATTGCAAAGGGAGCTGCCAGGAGCCAATCTTGATGATTTGTGTTTCCAAGTGCAGTCAGCGTGGCATAACATTCCTCAGACAACCATTAATAGCTTTATTGATAGCATGTCAAGGCGTGTAAGTGCGTGTATTTTTGCGCGTGGCGCTCATAATCGATACTGAATAAATTAACATGTCTATCGATCCTGTGATTTCCACAAGTCCAAATCTTTTCTTTCTTGGTGTTGCAATTTCAATGAGGAGTGAATATAGAATAACTTGTATCCATACTATACTTTTAGGGTATGTTCACACGCTGAGTCAAAAACGTCTGAAAATACGGAGCTGCTTTCAAGGGAAAACAGCTCCTGATTTTCAGAAGTTTTTTTAAGCCACTCGCGATTTTCGCTGCGTTTTTGGAGCTGTTTTCAATAGTCTATGAAAAACAGCTCCAAAAACGTCCCAAGAAGTGACCTGCACTTCTTTTTCGTGGCCGTTTTTCAAAACGGCAGCGTAACAAAACGGCCCATCTGAACAGAACGCTGTTTTTCCCATTGCAATCAATGGGCAGATGTTTGGAGGCGTTCTGCTTCAAATTTTTCGGGCGTTTACGGCCTGAAAATAGGCCGTGTGAACATACCCTTAGAGTCGTTGCCACATGGACCTCCTCACAGCAACCACAAACCTCCATGCAGCATAAAATATCAGTACGCTATATAGCATGGAGTTTGTATGGCCTCCTACAGCTTACACAGGCTCTCTGGAAACTCTGGCCTCCTCCTTGTACTACGTCCCATGAGAACGGTGCCTTGTTTGAGTCTGATTTCCACTGCCGATGGGCACATGGACCAATGTGGTAGGGCAGCTCTAACGTTGTAGTATATGTTGGCATTATAGAAATAATAATAAATATTTTAAAATGTGGTATATTGTTTTATTATAATTTAACGAATGGCAAGATAGTATTTAAAAAAACATGTTTTGGAAAATGTATGGCAGATGCAAAATATTCCTCACGTCCTACTACATTTTCTGTCATAAAACACGTTTTTTTTCCTTATAGTAACAACATTATAGTTGTTTCACTACTGACCCACTGGAAGAAACATAATGTACGTACATATACTAGGCCGTCAGTCTGCGTACGCTTCCCGACTCTACTGCCCGCCCATTCACGTCGTATTCCCAAACGTGCCCTTCTACTGGGCTTGCGCGTTACGAGCAATTCATCCGGCGCATGCGCATTCCAGAGCGGCGGCTGCGTTCTTTCCCCTTCCTTGGAGCGCTTTGTGACTTCCGCTCCCGGAGTGCCCCGCGCCGCATCATGGACCATAGTGGTGAGTAGAGCGGGTAGAGATGGTTTGTAACGACCCCACTTTCTTTCCCGCTGCTTCTTCCCGGCCCAGCGCTCAATGGCGGCCATCAGAGTTAGCTAGTTGTGATTGGCACTGCGCCTGGCGCTGGCCTGAGGCCTTGTTACGACGCTGCTTCCTGTTGTGCTTCGGGCAATGTGAGACCCTCCCCCTGTCACCAGCGGGCACCAGCTCCTGCCTGGTAGTGGGCTCTGCTACACCTAGGTTTAGTTGCTCATCTGGACACCGCTTCTTGGTTAGTATATGAACACACTGACCTCTCCGGCTGCCCTCCCCTGCTCCTTCCCTTCAGTGCTAGCGTCCATGCAGGACAGCAAGTCATGCTCTGGATTATTGATCTCTATGTACTTATTATAAATCAATAACACTACATGGCAGGAGTAAAACCCTGGCACTGGGGGCATCTCAGGCTGGCAATGTGTAATGCTGGGACTGCCATGTTTACCCATTGCTGCTGGGGGATTTATTTGTTCATATGTTGAGGATTATATCTGCATTCAGGTGTGGATTTCGGATTGGAAGAAGATCCTATTGTTGAGACGTTTAGTACTGGGCACAATGCCACAGACGTGGGTCACTGCCTGTCTGATAAGTGTGTGACTTCTGGGTGCTCTGCCAGTGTTCAGTATAAGGAGGCGATGTCTGTTCTACGTTCATGTTTTCCTGTTTCTTATAATGCGCCGGCATATTCTGCAGCACCTCGCAGACACTTTTATCACTTCATTGAACCCTAAATGTGGCCGTACGCATTTGGGAAGTGTCAGCTGATCGGTTCCCTAATAAGGCCTCATGCACGCTTCCGTTGGCCGTCGTACGACCGCTAATGACGGACCCGTGAAACACGGACCCCACACAGATGGCTTCCGTGAGCGGACAGACCAAATTAATGAAAAGGCCGAGTCTGTTCCATCAAAAACGAACAGGAGTAGGACCTGTCCTATTCTTCTCAGAACGGCCACACGGTTCTGTTAAAACAACGTTAGTGTGCATGGCCCCATTGAAATTAACGTGTCGGGCTGCTATCAGTTAAAAAAACGGATAGCACCCTGAAGAAAAAAACTGAAGTGGGCATAGGGCTTTAAGTATATGGGGTTCTGCCGACTCTCCCCCTGGTGGCAGATGGGAGAGTATTGAGCTTGTTGCATTTTAACATGGCCAAGCCTCTGTTTCAGCGGAGATATATCTGTCTACGGGATTCCCCACTGATAAAAATGCATGCTTAGCCGAGCGTTCATATTGATCTTAAAGGGGCATTCCAACTTAGATATTTATGGCGTATCCACAGGATATGCTATAAATGTCTCTTAGGTGCCGGTCCCAGCTCTGGGACCTGCACCTATATCGAGAACGGGGGTCACTTGAACCCAGTTTCGCCTGGTGCGCTGGCTTCTTGCCACAGATTTCAGACAAGAACTAGTGGCGATGGGGCTCTTTACATTCTACTTTATGGGAGTTTATGGAAATAGAATGGGGAGAGCCGCAAGCATACGAAGCGCTCCGCACCAGATGAAATTTGGGTTGGATGACCACCGTTCTCTGTATAGGTGCGGGTCTCAGAGCTGGGACCTGCGTCTGTCAGATGTTGAGGTTATAATAACACACACAGTTTTCATGCAGTTTTTGCTTCCGTTTAAAGGTATAAAGAAAAGACTGATGCATATCTTTTCTTTTGTGTCTACTCCTGTGCTTGGTCATAAAACGGAGGAAAAAAACTGTGTGTGAGAACCTGGCGTTATGACATGTATCCTGTGGATATGCCATAAATGTCTAAGGGCCTGTTCACATCAGCGTTGGCTTTCCGTTCCGGGGTTCCGTCAGAGGTTTCCGTCAGGTGAACCCCACAACGGAAAGTCAAACTGAAAGCACAACTTCCGTTTCAGTCACCATTGATCTCAATGGTGACGGAAACATTGCTAATGGTTTCCGTTCGTCACCATTCCGGCAGGTTTCCGTTTTAACAATAATGCAGTCGACTCTGCTATTGATTCCATCGGAAAAATGGAAACCTGCCGGAATGGTGACGAACGGAAACCATTAGCGATGTTTCTGTCACCATTGATATCAATGGTGACTGAAACGGGAGCTGTGGTTTCAGTTTGACATTCCGTTGCGGGGTTCATCGGACGGAGACCCGGAACGGAAAGCCAACACTGATGTGAACAGGCCCCAAGTTGGGAATACCCCTTTAACTTTATGAGCAATTTTACTTCCCCTCATAAGATCTCATGCACATGAACGTTGTGCCACTCGAGCCATTTTTGACGGCATCTAAGTGGCACTCAATAGTCTTCATGGACCCATTCACTTTAGCGGGTGAATCGGGTCCGTGAAAAATGATCCGAGTCTCCGATCCGAGTAAAGATAGGACACATTCTATGTTTCCTCGCATCACTGACGGGACTCGGCCGGCGCACACATGTGCATGAGGTGTAAGTGCATTACATTTGTCCATTAAATAGTCTTGTCCTACAACATTGAGACTGTCTTACAATCATTATTATGTTCAGGCTAGAATCACACACGCTGTTTTTGTGGCTGTTTTTATGCAGTCTTTTGAGCCAAAGCCAGGAGTGGATACGAATCAGTTTTTCCATTGTACTTTTCTTTCCTTTTTTGGATCCATTTATTGCTTTAAAAAAAAAAAAAAAAAAATCACAAAAAACCGCACAAGTGATTTCAGCCTTACAGGTGCATTTATGGACAATCTTTGCTAACGTGTGTTTTCTTTTTGTATTTTAGACAATGATTTACAAGGAACGAACAGTATGGGATCTCTGAGTGGATTGGATGTCAGACGACGCATTCCAATTAAACTCATCTCCAAACACCCGAACAAAAACAAACTTTCTGCTCGACCAATGAGAAATATGAACAGGATCACTTCAAAGCCACAGCAAGGTGAAGAAGGTATAGATTATTGTTAAGTAGCAAAATCTAGTAGTCATTTTATTCCATGCTATTCGCACAGCGCTCCACAGTAAAAGTAACCCGTTCATGCAAATTAGCGTACCCTGATGTCATAATTGCGTTTTTAAAGCCGCAATAGGGCGTAATGGTATGCTCAATGGATGGCAAAGGAGCTGTGCCCCCGTCATCCACAGCAGGGCCGGTTGTATAACTTAACACGGCCCAATAATTCTTTGCTATACAGAGTAGAAGGTTGCGATTTGAAGTCCCCAAATGGGACTAAAAAATTGTTGAACACCGTTTAATAACGTTCATCAGGAAAATGTTTTTAAAAAACAAAAAAACTATATTTATATTTTTTTGCCATAACAAAAAAAATGGTTTCATTTTGCAAGAGTGTAAAAATTAATAAAAATACACATGTCATCGCCTTAATTGTAACGACCCGTATAATAAAGTTAATACGTCATTTAAACCACAAGGTGGGATCCTCCGCAAGCCCCATAGAACTGAATCGTAGTTACGGAAACAGCGTAGCTCGCATGCTACACTGCTTTCACTACTGCCATAGAGCAACCACAGCAATTTCGTGTCCCTTTTTTCCGTCGTAAATTTGCGTCGTTCACTGTGTGGTGTAAATAAAAACTTTATTCAGCACATTAATCGTTATGATTACGGCGATACCAAATTTATATAGTTTTCTAATGTTTTACTGCTTTTAGGCATTGTTCACATCTGCGTCAAGGCTCCGTTCCGTCGGTGCTTTCCATCGGAACGGAGCCCTGACTGATACAGACTGAAACCGAAGGTGTCCGTTTCCATCCCCATTGATTTCAATGGTGACGGATCCGGTGGCAATGGTTTCCATTTGTCTCCATTGTGCAAGGGTTCTGTCGTTTTGACAGGATGAATATGGTATTGTACCATTTTGGAGTACATGTGACTTTGATCACTTTTTACCAAATATTTTTGATGGCAGGATGAACAGAAATTCTGGCATTGTTTTCTATTTTATTTTTTATGGCATTTGCAGTGCAGGTTACATTTAATAGCTTTATTGTTGGGGTCGTTACAGATGCGGGGATACCAAATATGTAATTTTTTTTATAATAAAGCATTTTGTAAGGGGGAAAAAGTGGGTTTTTTACTTTGGGATTTTTATTTATTATAGACTTTATTTAACTTTTTCTTTTTTTTGTTACTCACACTTAGGGGGCTTTGCTGTGCGATCTTTTGATCGCTTTTATAATACACTGCAATACTTCTGTATTGCAGTGTATTATGCCTGTCTGTGTAAAACTGACAGGCACCTGTTAGGCCACGCCTCTGACATGGCCTAATAGGCATTAACTAGAGGCAGATGTGGAGGACTTTGTTAGGCCACAGCATTGGAGGAGTTAAATGGGTGGGATTGAGGCTGATTTCGATCCTGCTTGCGAGATCACGCTGTGCTGTGAGGAAGTCCCACAGAAACTTCACTGAAGTGTCGGGAGTGGGAATAGGCATTGCATCCTGGCTGGAGGTGATGTCTATTCACTCTCAAGACACTTCAGCAAAGTTAATGTGGGTGTGTGTGACACACAGCGAGATCACGCTGTGCTGTGAATATGAATGTAGAGAAGTGTATGATGCTGATTGGTCAGCGTCATACACTCTTTACAAGTTGGGCATTAAGAAACGAATTAGCATAAATCTAAAATTACTCATAACTTCCTCCAAAAATGATCGTTTTTCAAAATAAAAACCACTGTTATCTACATTATAGTGCCGATCAGATTATGTAGGAGATAGGGCACTTATAATGTGGTGACAGAGCCTCTTTAAAGGGAATGTGTTGCCAGAAAAACATGTTTTTTTTTTAAAAATTAAACATTTAGTGTGTGGGTGATTAAACATTGTTCAAATTTTTTTTATTTTTTTGCACGAGTCCATGTAATATTATAAATTATTTCTAATTTATAATACTACCCATTTTTGGTCACTAGATGGAGCTGTTCCCAAAATTGCAGCATTGCAACATTGGGTTAAAAGCCCTCGCTCTAGTGAGCTCTCAGCATCCCCCCCTCCTTTATCCTGGCTAGTGCCGGGATAAACGAGGGGTTTGAAAGGTTTAACCTCCTACACTGTGTGTCGCCATTTTTTGAGGTAACCCACAGTGTAGTAGGTTTACATACAGTAGTAAACACACACAAACACTAACATACATTGAAATCTCTTACCTGCTCCTGCCGCCGCGGCTCCCTCCGGCCCGTCCGCTCCCTTTGCTGCCGCTGTTCCATGTGCACAAGTCCGGAAGCCGCGACCGGAAGTAGTAATATTACTGTCCGGCCGCGACTTCCGGTCCACAGGAAAATGGCGCCGTACGGCGCCAATTTCGAATAGGACTGTGTGGGAGCGGCGCATGCGCAGTTCCCACACAGACGCCGTACACGGCAGTCAATGGGACGGGAGCCGTTCGCAGTCCCTATGGGACTGTGGCTGCCGTGTTCCATGTCTGTGTGTGTCGTTAATCGACACACACAGAAATGGAACAAAAAATGGCAGCCCCCATAGGGAAGAAAAAGTGTAAAAATAAGAAACAGTAAAACACAAACACACGAAAATAAACGTTTTTATTAAAGCACTAACATCTTTAACATATAAAAAAATTATTTGTGATAACACTGTTCCTTTAACGGCCACTGTGAAAAGGCGTATTGGCGATTGTTAAGGTATTAAAAAATACAACAACTTCTTAAAAAAACAAGACCACATCAATCATTTCATAGAAAAATACAAAAATCTTTTATTGAAGACAAACACAGTTGATAACAAAAAAAAAAAAAAAAATTACACCCATAAAAACAAAATGTACAATCAGTACATGAACAGACAGTGTTGGTAAAGGCAGGGCAAAAAATGGTGGTACTGTGCATTAAATAGATATGAACCGTATAACATGTATGCCAAAATTAGATACTCGGACCATGGTCAAACCACAATAGCCTCAATAACCATGTATATCAGCACGCCATGAAACCCTATGATACAACATACTTCACCCACCATGAGCTATATTTCACTGCCACAACAACGTCAGGACACCCCAACGTGCGTTTCGCACCTAGCTTCGTCAGGGGGTGCTGAGTGAGTGTGACAAGAGGACCTATATAGTCAGTGCAGATATGAAATTAACTAAAATTCAATGTAACCCCATTACCTGTCCATAGGATGTTTGTTGGCACCTCGATCACGTAGTTCACGGCATCCGGAAGCGAGTAGTGCGCAACTGCACAAAACTCAAGTCCATGGTGCGCCGTGAACTACGTCATGAACGGCCCCTCACCTCGCGCATGCGCACTCCATCCGAGGACCTGCCGCAGACATCTTGAGTAATGGCACAACATAACGCCGTGCCATTATCCACAGATGTAAATCGACATATATGCAGGATCTCTAGATCTAATAAATGATGCACAGAGAATTATCATAGCATACATCAATTACATGATGACCAAGCATGGACCGCAGATGAACCATACTAAACAGACATTGACTCGCCATTTTTATAGTTTTGAATAAATGTATACACAATGGGGGCCCAATGCATGCCTAGGGGCCCGTCGTGTACACACACGGCCAAAATAGTATATATTTGTACCAAATTTGGAGATACACAAAAAGTATAGTGATTATACTAGATGAATTAAAATAATCTGTGAAAAAGAATAAATAAAAGAAATGTGGAAAAATGTGTCCAGGCCCAAAAAGTCCAATAAAGACTCAAATGAGTAAAGTGCTGAATAAATAAAGTGAATTGATATATGTGTATATGTATAGACATGCCACAGTATGGTAATTTAATGGCAGGCACAATTCTATGTATATATACATATATAGTACTGCAACGTGAATAATTAATCATATCGGTAAAGAAAGGCATATGATTGTGAAAACATACCAGATCCATCACTATGGGAATGCATTACATAATGCCAACATTACATGTACATACAGCTAGAGCAAGAAATAAAGAGCTGCGCATCATCCAAAAAGTATTTGTATTGTACATATCCATGCGCTAGTCACCGCCTATCCATACAGAATTCAAGAAGCCAAATACATGCATCTTTATACGGCCAAATGATGCCATCACGAGATCCAAAATTCAGTCATATATAGAATGACACTGCTGTCCTTGTAAACAAGGGGGGTCCACTCTGAAATTGTAAGAAAAGATATTAAAGGGAAGGTGTCATGAAAAAATTTTATTTTTTATGTTTTTGCTTTTAGTATGTTATTAAAATAAATTTTATTTATTTGTGTTTTCTGTCTTTTACTTCTCTATGGGGGGCTACAAATTTTTTTTTTTTTCATCTCTGTATGTGTCTATTTATATATATATATATATATATATATATATATATATATATATATATATATATATATATATATAAAAAAAATCCCACAGCTCTCCAATGAAGCAAAAGGTGTAGTTTTATTCAGTCAACACAAAGCCTCAGCGTTTCTGTCCTACTACTTTCTCAAGAGCTGTTCTTTTTTTTTTTTTTTTCTTCAAGGAGGCTTTGATTATAATGAAGAAGAAAGATATGACAACAAAGGAAGTGATCTGTTTGGCAATCAAAGAAGATTTCCCGCTCACACTTTTTGGGACTTTAAGGTACAGTCAGTGAAATATTTTGCAGCAACCATTAATTACTGTTTGCATTCAACAATCTGTTAGCAGACTCCAATTGATATAAATTATAAATGTGAAGACAATTAATAGTGTTGAGCCATAACACCTTTCCTTATACATGGCCTTCACCGTTCTTCACCACTAACATATTAGATGTCTTCTAAAGTCAGTGGGGCAGATATACTAAGTGGTATAAGATTTAGTCTGTGTGAAGATGCGCCAAATCGATCACTGTGGCGCACACTGTATGATAAATCTGGTGCATCTTAGGCATGCTGGATCCTTTTCTCTTTCTTAGGCCGGATTCACACGAGCGTGTGTGTTTTGCACGCGCAAAAATCGCGGCGTTTTGCGCGCGCAAGAGGTATAGAACAGCTCCATGTGTCAGCTGCGTATGATGCGTGGCTGCGTGATTTTCACGCACCTGCCATCATTATGACACTGTATGTTTGTAAACAGAAAAGCACGTAGTGCTTTTCTGTTTCCATTCATAGTTTTTACTGCTGTTACACGAATCACGCGTGTCCCACGAAAGTGCTTCCGGGTGCCGTGCGCGGTTTTCACGCACCCATTGACTACAAATGCACAAATATAGGACATTTCGTGAGTTTTACGCAGAGAACACACGCTGCGTAAAAAACACTGACTGTCTGAACGGCCCCATAGACTAACATAGGCACGTGCGAGGCGCGTGAAAAATCACGCGCGTTGCACGGACGTATATCATGTTCGTCTGAATAAGCCCTTATACCAACTTCTTGTTGGATTAATTTTAGTTTGGCGCATTTTAAGCCACACATTCTTTTCGAGACGCTTTTTAAAACCATTAAGTGAGGCACAAACCTCTGTACTTAGACTAATCTAAAATGAAATGTGCAAAATCGTGCTAAAGACTTCCTATCTGGTACCTATTCATTGTAGTATTGGCAATGCTTTAGATCAGAAGCTAGAAACATTCATATCTGTGCTTAGTAAGCCAGTCAGAAGAGAACCATTAACAAATAATCCCCAAATACAAAATATCCCACAGATACAGCATGCACGTGTGTCAGATTGAAATGTTTAGTAGCAATTGTTAGATCTAGTTTGCCCAATACACCCTCTCTTTATCTATTGTTTCTGGTATATTTTGTATGGTGATGTGCGCTCATATTAAAAAAAATGTTTTCTTTTACATTACCTATTTATCGTGTTATTTCTTTTTTTATAAAGATATCATTTGGATTAAACCATCTTTCTAAGTGTTTTTGTTTTTACAGCTTAATCTTATAGGAGAAAAGGATGATACTCCTGTTCATTGCTGTGACAAATGTGGCTTGCCGATAAAAATATATGGACGTATGGTAAGTTGTAGAGCGTGCCTATCTTATCTGACTAGGATATGTTTTCCTGTTTGCTAATCTTCAGCCGTGGACACTTTGATTATACGCTTCCTTTTATAGCACATTAGTTTTGTCTTCCAATATATATATTTTTTTTAAGGAACAATCTTGGCATAAATATTGCTGGTATGAATAGTGAAGGATCGAAGGTGCGATATCGGGACTTTCACTACCCATGACCTGGTTTATCAGTTTTGCCCAACGTGTATTTTCAAGTAGAGATTCGGAGTGTGAAAAAAATTACTTGATTTTAAAAAAAAATATTAAAAAAAAGATACGGAGTGTGAGATATGAACATTCTAACACGTTTATCACTTGTGTTCGTTATCTGCAATAACATTCTGAGGATTGTAAATGATATGCTTTTCTAAACTGGAATGTTTTAGCTTGCCATTTAGTGCTGTGCGTTCTAGGGATGTCACGATACCAGAATTTGGACTTCGATACCGATACTTAGTGTAGTATTGCGATTTCGATACCAAAACGATACTTTGGCATCAGTAATAAGAATAAAAAAAAGGTTCTTCTATTTTCAGATGTGAGGCACGTACGTGGTTTGATGAATTTTCATTGTGCCTCACATTAATAGTAACCCCATCGTGTTTCTCAGTCATAATGGGTTAATGTATAAGGTACATGATGGGGTTAATTACTATTAATGTGAGTCACATGGAGGTTAAATTCATCACACCTCGTGCCTCACATTAATAAGTGAAAGAAAGCAGTTTTTTTAAAAAAAAATTATAGCGTACACATCATAAATGACGCAAAAAAAATATGTGCAGGTAATTTTGGCCGCGCCAATAGCGAATATGTGTATATTTTATGTATTGAGACTTATTTTAATGTTTATTGTAAAAAAAGGTATGTGTATTTTTTTTAAATTTAATATTACTTTGTTTTTACTTTTTTTTTTAATCTTTAATGTACTGGCATATATCTATATACAGATAGTACACAGGTATATATCTATATTACAGTACATTAGCCTGTGTACGGATAGTACACAGGCAGTTGTTGGGACATAACTCAGTATCCCCTAACAACAGGAAATATGGTAAGACAGCCCTGGGCTCCTTCCATGGACACCCGGGCTGTCTGCCCATATATGGTATGTCCCTCAATCGCATCGCAGGGATTCCTGTGATGCGATCCAAGGGGCATCCCCCCTTCTCATTTTCCCCTGAATGCTGCAGTCCACTGTGATCGCAGCATTCACGGGAATAACGGCGGAGATGAGGTTTCTCTGATCTCCACGTTATAGAGCGGGGCTGCTGTTGTGTAATACAGTCATTGCCCCGCTCCTGACAATAAGTGCACATGGGCGGTCAGCATGAGGTGATGCGGCCGGCGCTGCACTAATGAGCGGCGGTTCAGGCACTGAAGCCAGAACATGGGGGTGTTTTGCAGTGCGTCCGCCATGTTCTGTCTTCAGTGCCGCCGCTCATTAGTGCAGCGCTGGCTGCGTCGCATCATCCTGATGGCGCGCACTTGTCAAGACTCGGGAGCGGAGCAATGGGTGGATTACACAGCCGCAGCCCCGCTCTCATACATTCATGTATTACTATACTTAGCTGTGCGGCCGCACAGCTTAGTATCGAAATACATGAAATAACGGTATTGAACAGTTTGGGGATGCACTGTATCGAAGTTTCGATGCATCGTGCATCCCTAGTGCATTCTAGTGACCAGAATATAACTGTATATTGTGCCAACTTTTGGTGCAAAAGGTTTGGCACCAAGACTGGTATTGCACGGTAGAATTTTCCATGCAAAAGTTTGACCATAGCCTAGTTTGCCTTTCCATGTGTGTCATCAGTCCTAGGTATGTGTGTCACCAGTAAAGAAACAAAGCCTCGCTTATAAGATCTCTTAGACCCCATATAATTGACAAAAAAGGGCGAAGTAAGCAACTGCGTATGTGTGCCATTGAGTAAAGTATACCTCAGATTAAAACTGCGGGCAGAATCTCGAAAAGAGTAAAAACGGCAGACCCAATAATTCTTTCTCACTGATTTTTAACTTGTAAGTTTCCAAAGTGGTCTGTATACTATAGGTTTTTAAAACCACAGGCAATAACTACTGCATGTTTCTGGGCTGTACCGGAGAAGTTGCCAAAATGGTGCTCCCTCCTCTGACATAACTTCCTGCTATTGGCTGAAGCTTCATCACACAGACTTCCTTCTGTGCTCGCCCCTACATGCACATAATACTGAGAGCTCTCTGTTCCTGTTCAGACAATTCTCATTGCTGCAGGAGGAAGCAGACAAAATAATACCTTTACTAATACTGGGCGTTCACTTTTACCTATATAATTTTCTGTGGTAATAGTGTGGTAGGCCACACTTTTGCAGTCAAGACACTGTATCCTGATGCTAACCTGGCAAATCGATGCCAAAAGGACGCTTGACAATATGGGTATGTTGGGATACATTTTCCTGGGTATCAACGGATCCTCCAGAAGTAATTATGAGAATCGAGCCTTACAGATGAATTGTATTGTAAAAGTAGTAAGTGATTTATAAATCTTCTGCCTTTTTCTTTTCTGCTTTTGTATCTCTTTCAGATACCTTGCAAGCATATTTTCTGTTATGACTGTGCCCTGCTACACGAGAAAAAGGCTGATAAGCTCTGTCCAGGGTGAGTTAACCTTTTTGGTTTTTCTGCCTCAATATGTACATTTTTTGTTTGAGTAGAATATATTTTGTACATTTCACTCCCTTATATTGATGTAAATAATCTTTAGAAACCATATGGAGGCAGAGCTATTTCTAGTATCATTATTTTATAGTAGTTCTAATATTCTATAAGTACAAATCCCTTTGTTACTTATAATGTAGACTTGCCATGCATTCCGCATCCCCCAAGTATAGACTAGTTGTCATTTTCTTGATTACCCTAAATATGTGCATATCATTTTATGTTTATTTTGTGGTATATCTTTCTTTCCCAACAGAACACTTGTTGAAGAAAGTATTGACACCTATAAGCGTGTGAGGTAGGTTGTACAAGAATAGTCTTTTTTTATTTTTTTTTATTTAAAGGTCACCGGGTTGGTGGTGGTTGATTTTAATGTACATGGCATTTGTACTAACTGTATTTTACAAGGTTTGTACAAGAAAAGTGTACTCAGGAGGAGATGCATTTATCCTTTGCAATTTGTTTAGATGGAGTAATAATATTTAGATTCTATGTTCTTCATGTATGACTAATATAAGCACCAGTGTTTCCATCAACTGCCCTCAATCCTGCAGGGTACCTATGCAGAAAAAAAAAGTGGGCTTGGCAATAACTTCCTGGCGAAGGACACCTACCCCCCTCTCCCACACACACAGACTGTCTAATCTTTCTGTGGCTAACTCCTAAATATACTTTTTCTTGTACATATTCTTGATATGATCTGGCCCCTATAATATGATAGTGTTTTCTTAATAAAAGATAACATACTATTACTTCTTTGTTTGATCACGTTCAACGAAAACTTGCTGTTAGGAATAGTTTTTAAGGGAACCTATCACGTAGTTTGTTCTTGTCTTCTATGCATTTTGCATGTTCTAAAGCAGGAGGAGCGGAGCAGATTGCTAAATTGCTTTGTTAGGATAAACTGTGTTTTATTCATATAAATCCCTGCTCACTCTGGGCTTGAGTCAAGTGGGCGGTACTTACTCCGTGGTTGACCACTATCTCTGTATACACTCACACAGGGAAGGTTGTCAATCAGTGGTTGAGCAAGCTCTTAATCGCTGAGTGACCAGGGATTTATATAAATATAATGTGTTATCCTGAATCTTTTCCCACAAAGCTATATATCATTCTGCTCCACTCCTCCTGTTCTATGACATGCTGCCTGCAGATTGGACAGCGTTTACTACGTGACCGGTTCTCTTTAACCCCTTCCCCCTGCTGGCATTCTGGGCCCTAATGTCCAAGCCATTTTTTACATTTTTCCATTGTCACATTCGAAGAGTTTTACCTTTTTTCTTTTTGCGTCGGCATAGCTGTATAAGGTCTTGTTTTTTGCGGGACGACTTGCAGTTTTTATTGGTACCATTTGAGAGTAGATGCGACTTTTTGATCACTTTCTATCACATTTTTTTTAAGTCAGGATTAACAGAAAACAGCAATTTTTCCATTGTTTTTTATTTTATTTTTTACGGCGTTCACAGTGCGGGTTAAATAATGTAACAGCTTTATAGTCGGGGTCGTTACGGACGCGGCGATACCAAATATGTGTAACTTTTTTGCTTTATTTTAGTTTTTTTTAATAGTAAAGCATTTTGTAAGCGGAAAAGCTGGGTTTTTCATTTTTTTTTTTTTCACTTTTTTATTTTATTAACTTTATTAAACTTTTTTGACTTTTTTACTAGTCCCACTAGGGGACTTCACTATCCTCCGATCGCTATTATAATACACTGCAATACTTTTGTATTGCAGTGTATTACTGCCTGTCCGTTTAAAACGGACAGGCATCTGCTAGGTCATGCCTGCGGCATGATCTAGCAGGCATTCGCTGCAGGCAGACCTGGGGGTCTTTATTAGACCCCCGGCTGCCATAGAAGACACAGACACTCGGCGATTTTATCGCCGGGTGTCAGTGAGATGAGAGGGAGCTCCCTCCCTCTCTCTAAAACCATTCAGATGCGGTGCTCGCTATTGTGCACCGCATCTGAAGGGTTAAACAGGTGAGATCGATACTAATATCGATCTCACCCGGCAGAGCAGGGACGCCCCCAGCCCTCAGCTGCTTCTGGCAGCTGAGAGCAGGGAGATTTCACGGCTCCCTGCTCTGTTTACTTTATTCTACAGCAGCGACGTAGTTTGGCGGCGCTCTAGAATAAAGCCCACTAATGACCGCCGTAAAAAGACGTATCGGCGGTCATTAAGGGGTTAAGAGGGGGAAAAAAGTGTAACGTTTGTTTTGTTTTTTGTTTTTTTACTTGCTGTGATGTTATAGTTTGTGCCAGTTAACTAAAGAAGTTTTTAAAGTGTCATTGTAACTTTGCTCTCCTGCCCAAAATTACATTGCGTGTAGAGACACAAGCAACATGTTGTGTGGTACAGTTGCTTCAGTAACTGTACGATGCCCACAGAGTCGCACTATTCCCTCTAAAATGCTTTCTAGAAATTATATAGTTAAAGTCACACTTTTTTTGTCAATCACCTCCCTCCCTTCCCAAAAAACATATAATAAAAGTTAGAGGCTCTGTCACCACATTATAAGTGCCCTATCTCCTACATAATCTGCGCGCCGCTGTAATGTAGATAACAGTGGTTTTTATTTTGAAAAACGATGTATTTTTGACAGTTATGAACAATTTTCGACTTATGATAATTAGTTTCTTAATAGTCAACTGGGCGTGTTTTTAGTTTTTGACCAACTGGGCGTTGTACAGAGGAGTGTATGGCAATGACCAATCAGCGTCATACACTTCTCATTGTTCCAGCCCATTGTTACAGTGTGATTGTGCAGTGAAAGAAGCTGGGCTAGAACAATGAGAAGTGTATGACGCTGATTGGTCACTGATTGGTCAGCGTCATACACTTCTCTCCACAATGCCCAGTTGGTAAAAAAGTAAAAACACGCCCAGTTGTCTACTAAAACGAATTGGCATAAATCTAAAATTGTTTATAACTTTGTCAAAAAGGATAGTTTTTCCAAAATAAAAACCACTGTTGCTATCTACATTACAGCGCAGATCAGATTATGTAGGAGATATAATTATATCTGGTGACAGTCTCTTTAATCGCTAACGCCCATGTAACCCCAAAATAGTACTAATAAAAATTCCTTCCCGGCCTGCAAAAAAACCCACATATGGATTAATCTATAGGAAATTATAAAAGTTATGTCTCTTGAAATGCGACTATGCAAAAATTAATTATTTTTGATTTAAAAGGGGGTTTATTGTGCAAAAATAGTAAAACATAAAAAAACCTATACATATGTGGTATTGCCGTAATCATACCGACCCATAGAATAAGACGAACATGTTATTTATATCGCATTGTGAAAAAATATGCTGGACTAGCGGTTTTTTTTTTTCAATTCCCTCCCCAAATAAGTTAAGTTAATTAACATATTTTATGTAGCCAAAGGTTGTGCTACATAAAACATCTCGTGCAGCAAAATAACAAGCCCTCATATGGCTATGTCGGCAGAAAAATTAAAACGTTACGACGATGAAAAAACATGTCTGTTCGTTAAGGACAAAATAGGCCTAATCATTAAGGGGTTAAAGGGAATCTGTAACTAGGACGTCTAAGAGATTCCCTACGAAAAACAAGCTCTGCAGCCCCCTGAACTGCTATTTGGGGCATCGCAAGAAAATCCGCAATCTATACGGCACCACGCGGCCCCGACAGGTTAGCATGTAAGGTATCGTGGCTCTACTTAGGATGTCCCACTTAGCCAAGCAACCAACCTGGACTTACAGGGTGCTTGCTTGTTTTCCTAAATTAAAGTGATCGGTCTTGGTGACAGACTCTTAAAGATTCTTTTTAAGGAAAATGTTCTATTTTACAGTTCCTTCTTGTAAGTAAAATAAATCCAATATTAAAGAAAACCAATCTGCCAACTGAATTCTAAAATGTGATGTTGTCTTTTCAGCTGTAACGATCCAGTTCAGAGAATTGAGCAGTGTGTACGTGGAACACTGTTTATGTGCAGTATCATGCAAGGATGCAAGAGGACGTATCTGTCCCAGAGGGATTTACAGGCGCATATTAATCACCGGCATATGAGAGCAGCGAAGCCAGCTACTCGGCCTCCGCCTGAACCAATACATCCACCTATGGCTCCACCACCGGCTGATTTGGCTGATCGTTTCATAATGCCCCCAGACAAGCACCATTTGAGTCACATGCCACCAAAGCAGCACATACTGATGCCCCCACCCCCTATTCAACATGTCCCTCATGAGCATTTTAATCAGCAACATGAAGATATGCGCGCTTCTCCTGCTGAAATGTCCATGGCTCCACCTCGCACTGTTCCTCAAGATGCTTTCAGAATTAATACTAGAAAACACAGCAATTTAATAACCGTACCTATACAAGATGATTCTGGTTCTGGGGCTAGGGACGTTCCTCAAGCACCTGGTCCATCTCTTCACCATCCTGAGTACCCTGGTCAACCAGTAGTAACTCATCCTCATCATATTATGCCTCCTCAGCAACATTATGCACCACCCCCTCCACCACCACCCCCAATAAGTCATCCAATGCAACACCCTCCTCAAGGACCTGGTACACCCCACCTGGTGTACAGTCAAGGACCCCCTCCACCTATGACAACTGCTCCACCACCAATTACACCTCCACCTGGACATATAATTGCTCAAATGCCACCCTACATGAATCATCCTCCTCCAGGACCTCCACCACCACAACATGGTGGTCCACCTGTAAATGCCCCTCCTCCGCATCATTATAATCCTAACTCTTTGCCACAATTTAATGAAGAGCAAGGGACTCTTAGCCCACCTTTCACACAGCCTGGGGGAATAAGCCCTGGAATATGGCCTGCACCAAGGGGACCTCCACCACCACCACCACGAATGCAGGGTCCTCCAAACCAAGCCCCTATTCCTGGGCAACATCATCCCGATCAGGCTAGATATAGGCCATATTATCAATGATTTATCTTTTGAACTCCTAGATTTTATTTTTATGCTTAATAACTTTGAACTTGCATTACGGTTTATAGACAGTCTAATTTTTCGGGTTAAGGTGTCTACATACTTGTACTTCTAAATCAATATTCTTTACCCAGCAACTTTCTTAATTATGTGATTGTCAACACAATTTACTTGTATTTTTTTTTTCCCAAATTCCTAGCGCTAACCGTTTAGTCTCTTACCAGTTCACTTTTGATTTCTGCTTTTTCCGGTCACCGCCCATCTTTAGGGATCAGTTGTGATGGTTAATGATACTGTTTAAAATGTATATTTAAATGTACAGTAGTACCCCTTGCCCTTTTAAATGGTGTAAGTAATAATGCAGTAACAACTTCTGTGCTGTAGTCTGGTATTTTTACCAGTGGTTAAATAAATATACTTTGCTAGAACTACTTGGGTATTATCATTCATTTTCTGTTGTCGTACTAACTGCAAGATCCGAAGCAGAAGTCTGAGGCTTCTCTCAAATTTCTGCCGTGGATGTGCAGTTTGATGTGTGGCGGATTGGCAAAATATCTGCCGGTTCAAATGTCTACAGAGACTTTTCCCATTTAAGTCAATGGGAGACTTAGGCCTAGTTCACACAGAGTTTTGTTTTGCAGGCGGAAAAATCTGCCTCCAAATTAATTTTGAGGCAGATTTTGACCTGCCGGTAGAACACTTGCCGCAAAAAACGCAGCGTTAACCACTTTCTCTGCCTTCCATTGATGTCAATAGGAGGTTAGAGACGGAAAGGGCATGACGCTGCTTTTTCCCACGAGAATTTTTCCCCAGTTGCGGGGAAAAAAACGCCTTTGCCTCCCGTTGAAATCAATGGGAGGCGTTTTCAGCCATTTTTTGGCACGGTTTCCGCATCAAAAACAGAGGCAAAAATCTGTGTGTGAACATACCCTTAAAGAGGCTCTGTCACCAGATTTTGCAACCCCTATATCCTATTGCAGCAGATCGGCGCTGCAATGTAGATAAGAGTAACGTTTGTTTTTTGTTTTTTTTAAAACGAGCATTTTTGGCCAAGTTATGACCATTTTTATATTTATGTAAATGAGGCTTTCTAAAGTACATCTGGGCGTGTTTAAAGTAAAAGTACATCTGGGCGTGTATTATGTGCGTACATCGGGGCGTTTTTACTTCTTTTACTAGCTGGGCGTTGTGAATAGAAGTGTATGATGCTGACGAGAAGTATCATCCACTTCTCTTCAGAACGCCCAGCTTCTGGCAGTGCAGACACAGCGTGTTCTCGAGAGATCACGCTGTGACGTCACTTCCCCAGGTCCTGCATCGTGTCGGACGAGCGAGGACACATCGGCACCAGAGGCTACAGTTGATTCTGCAGCAGCATCAGCGTTTGAAGGTAAGTCGATGTAACTACTTACCTGCAAACGCCGATGCTGCTGCAGAATCAAATGTAGCCTCTGGTGCCGACACGATGCAGGACCTGGGGCAGGAAGTGAGTGACGTCACAGCGTGATCTCTCGAACGCTCTGTGTGTCTGCACTGCCAGAAGCTGGGTGGTAACGAAGAGAAGTGGATGATGCTGATTCGTCAGCATCATACACTTCTATTCACAACGCCCAGCTAGTAAAAGAAGTAAAAACGCCCAGATGTAACGAACACAATACACGCCCAGATGTACATACACAATACACGCCCAGTTGTACTTTAACTTTAAACACGCCCAGTTGTACTTTAGAAAGCCTCATTTGCATAAATATAAAAATGGTCATAACTTGGCCAAAAATGCTCGTTTAAAAAAAAAAAAAAAAAACGTTACTGTAATCTACATTGCAGCGCCGATCTGCTGCAATAGGAGATAGGGGTTGCAAAATCTGGTGACAGCCTCTTTAAGGTCCTATTAAATGGGCCGTGAAAACCAGTGCCGATTAACGAGGCAGCTGGTTGACTGGCACTTGTTTGCTCCTTTCACAAGGAGCTATAAACCGTTACGTATGGGGGTGAGTGATCATTGCTACGATCGTTCATCCTCATACATGTAAATCATGTCGGCAGCACTTCTCCCTGTTTACACAGGGAGATATGCTGCTGGCAACGATAAGATTTCTTGCTTTTGCTTGTTCATCAGCTGATCGTTGCCCTGTTAACACAATGCAATGATCAGGAACGAGCATTCATATGAACACTCGTTTGGCCGATCATTGTCCCATGTAAAAGGGCCTTAAATTTGGCGTGTGATTAGGTCTATATAGATAGACACCTGCTGCTGTGATCAACATTGCATTGCAACAGGCAGCTTGTATTGAGAATACACAGGTTCTGTTAAATAGCCTGTACTGTGCTGAGTCCTAGATTACATTGAATGAATAATTGTAGATGGGAATGCCCCTGATTGTAAAGTGCTGTATTCCAATAAGAGAGAATTGAGATTATGCAAAGCTGATCTCAAGTGTTTGTATGATCATGAGACTGCAGCAGATTTCCAGATGACTATTTTATTAGTTTTGCAGAAATTGTCTGTAGTTTTATCAGTCGTACAGCTGATGTACCATCTCTAACTGTGTGTAATTTCGTCCGTCTCATCGACCTATTCCCCGAAACAGAAGATGTGTTTTGTTCTTCAGCTGTGCGGAGAAGAGAAGTACTACTATTTAACGTTTACTCTTATTACGATGTAACATTTTTGTTGCCCTTTATTTTATTTTTTTAGTTTTATCTTCACAAATGCCAAAGTGAAAAATACTAAACTGTGTAGTATATAATAGTACTCAGATGCTTTGAGTACTAAATCACAGTATGTTTTACCATAGATGGCCGTAAAAGGGAAATAATTTTCATTCAAATTGAGGGGGTAGCTTGGAACTGGGTCTCGCTGTTACTGATGCTTACAATTTTGCATATGCATAATATTAATTGTATTATCTACACATTTGAATATGTTCTAATGTAAGACATGGTGGAAGGTATTTATATCTGGACTTTCATATTTTTCAACCTGGTTTATTCTCAGCGATGTTTGAGTATACGTTATTAAAAACGGACACAAACATTATTTTTTTATCACTTATGTTTGACATGTTTCTCTTCTCATACCTGCTAAAATTTGCTTTATAAGAGTTCAGGGAAAAATTTCCCGGCTTGTCCTGTTTCTGGTTTCGGTACAGGATCTATTATCTATAGTTGACCTAAATGCAACCTGATTGTTTGAATCTGTAGGTAATTTTAAAGTAATCCTCACCTGGGATTCTAAAGTTTTCTCATTTGTAGTGTATGTTCTCAACCATTAGAACTCAAAGGTCACAATAATGCCAGATATGCAATGTCATTTGCATCAAAAAGTTAGAAATATATTTAAAGACTTGTTTTGCTCAAGGATTAATAGGCAAGCGGTTTCACATTGCTGCTTTCTTTCAGAAACCGCGCCCCCTTTTTTTTTTTTTTTCCTCTTCAATGAATTGTCTAGTATTTTATTGCTCATTTCACTTGATTGAGGTACAACTACTTTAAAACGAAGTAGAATTGTCCCTGTATGGCCAAATTCAGACGACAGTGTGACAGCTGTTCAAATAAAATTGGATGTGAATGAGCCCATTGGCCTTTATGGGTCAGTGCTCAGTCTGTGCTGTCAGTTCTACACTAGGATAGCACAAAGACCTGAACATCGTTCGTTTGAATAGGCTTCAGCTGCTCTAGGATCTTTTCAGGGTCCCAAACCTGTTCCCCTTTGGCAGTCAGGTAACCACTAGATTGACTTTGGCCCTTTCTTCCTGGATTTTTTTTAATCCCTCTTGGTATGAGCAGAAAGTTAGATAACGCGTAGCTTAGTTTGTATGGCCAGAGTGTCCACTACTGTTGGATGATCCCTGTGATTTCAGAGAGGAGAACTTTCTGATTTTCTTAAAGGAAAAAATATATTATTTCAGAAGGCAACAAGCCTGAGTAATAAGGTTGAATGCTTGGTCTAATAGTGTACGTACCCCTGGGATTACGGTCTTTTTGCTGAGATAGTCTGCCAGCTGGTTTTGAGTACCTTTTAGCTGTACTGAAGATTGACAGGAGGTGTTTCTTTATCCAGACAAAAACCTACTTTGTAAGCAAGCGGTGTCTTGTCACTCCCTGAAGTTGTACAAAGGCCACTTCTGTTACGTTGTCTGAAACATTTTTTAGATGAGTCCCTTCTACGAGTTTTGTGCCTTTCAGAGCTTTCCAAATGCCCATCAGTTCTCTGAAATGTAAGGATTTCGGACCTATTGTTGTGTTCCAAGTCCCCTTTAAGAAGTTATGGCTGATATGGGCTCCCCATTCTGATGCACTTGCATCTATTGTCACCAAAGTCATTGGATTTGGAATCCCGTCGACCCTTTTTTTAGGTGATACCCCTGCAATCTCCACTGAAGAGACCTTCACCTGAGGAGTTATAAGATGAACTTTAGACTTTTAACCCATTGACTTAGGATCTACATCTGCAAGGACCTTGCGTGGGATTGGGCCCAAGGAGCTGCAGGGAGTCATGCTGTCGTGTGATCTAGGATCCTCATAGCCTGGTTGATTGTGGTCATCTTTTTTGGAGAAGGCTCTAATATTTTTGATGTTCTGAATCTTCTAAAGGAGAAAGGTCCTCTGTGCAGTGGTGTCTAGGATGTGGTGTCTAGGATGTCGCCCAGGTGCTTCCTTTGTTTTGATGGGATTTCTCCCAATTCACCGTCAATCCCAACTGTTGAAGCACCGAGATGATAAATTGTAGCTGTGGCTGAATATCCTACTGTGCATTCTCTATTTAACAGTACATCGCCCAGATATGGGATGATCAAGGTTTTGTCTCTCTCAAGACAGCTATCACCTTCGGAAACAGACGAGGCGCTGTAGATATCCTGAAAGGAGGGCAAGTGAATTGATAGTGTTGGAGGAAGTACTTTCTAAGACCGCAAACTAAGTAATTTCCGATCATCTTTATGTATGGGAAGATGGTAGAACGCATCTTTTAAATCCCAAATTACCATCTGGGTGTTCTTCTCTGAGTGGAATTGAAAATTGTTCAGAGTCCATCTTGAATTTTTTGTATATAATGAAATTGTGCTATTATGTCGGGGTGCGGGGGGTGATGTTTGGAGCGCGCTCCATATGCTGCGGGTGTCGGCTGTATTTTACAGCGGACAGCCGGGAGCAGTTTAACACCTCAAATGCTGCGTTCAATCGCGACCGCAGCATCTGAGGCGTTGCAAAGAGGGTGCCCTACGACAGCTGATCGCCCCCTGCAGTGAGATCAAGGGTGACAACGGTTGTTGTAGCCTAGTGGCCTAATGAAGGCTACCAGGGCTGCCTTCACTCTGCCTCTGTTAAGCCCTGCCTGTTGCTTAACAGATACCTGTAAAAATGACGATATACTGCAATATGTTAGTATTGCAGTATATTGTACCAGCGATCAAACGATCGCTGGTTCAAGTCCCCTAGTGGGGCTAATGAAGTGCGTAAAAAAACAAAACAAAAACATTTTCCCCCTAAAGTAATGTAAAAAAAAAAAGTATGCAAAATTGGTATCACTGCGTCTGTTAAAGTCTGAATTATTACAACACAGCATTATTTAATGCACACCGTGAATGCCATGAATTTAAATTGCCAAAATCGCTGTTTTATGGTCACCTTCGCTCTCAAAAAATGTAATAAAAATTGATCAAAAAGTTCTACATACCAATAACTACTACAGCGCGTCCCGCAAAAAATAAGCCCTCAAACGGTGAAAAAATAAAAGTTATGGCTCTCAGAATGTGGCGACACAAAACCATTTTTTTTAAACAAGTTTATTATCAATAAAAGTAGTAAAATATAAAAAGACTATATAAATTTGGTATGACTGTAATCATTTTGAGCCACAGAATAAAGATAAGTTGTCTTTTTTACTACACGGTGAAAGACGTAAAAACGAAACCCAAAAAACTATTGAGAAATCGCAGTTTTTTCCATCTTCAGCCCTAAAGAATTTTTTTTCAGTTTCCCAGTACATTATATGGAACTATAAATGTACCAAAATAAACTGACTCCTCCCGCAAAAAATAAGCCCTCACACCACTCTATTGATGGAAAAATAAAAAAGTTCTGGCTTTTGGAATGCGGGGAGTGAAAAACGAAAATGGAAAAATCAAAAAATGGCTTCGGCCTGAAGAATTTGATTATTGTTCAAAAGTCCTGACTGGACTCCTAGGAGAGATTAGTGAGAGTCCTGATCACCCTGCCCAAAGAGGCAGATTGATAGCATTCCCTATACACACTGTTACAGGGAAAACCTGTCAATCAGCCTGTGTGCGTGGGGTTAGCAGGACTCTCACTATTTCTCCTAGGAGTCCTGTTAGGATTTACTCTTTTTTTTACTCAGAAATCCTGCTTCATATCATAAAAACCTATATCTCATGAAGCTCAACTTTTCTCCCCTATCATATGTTGCTCTCAGATAGGACTGCAAAATTCACCTGACAGGTTTGTTTTAAATCACTCTTGCTCCTCCTCTTCCACCACAGCCGGTGCAAAATGGACTTCAACGCATCTGACAGTTCAAGCATAGAATTGCACTGGTTTTACTGGACGTTTGTGGTGACTAAATGACTAGCGCTAACAACTCTGCTAACCCCGCGCACACAGGCTGATTGACAGGTTTTCCCTGTAACAGTGTGTGTACAGGGAATGCTATCAATCTGTCTCTTTGGGCAGGGTGACCAGGACTCTCACTAATCTCTCCTATAATTCCTGTCAGGATTTACTTTGCTTTTTATCATAAAAACCTATATCACGAAGCTCAACTTTTCTTCCTTTATCATATGTTTCTTTTAGATAAGACAGCATATATCACCTGATGGGTTAGTTCTAAATCACCCATGCTTCTGTGTGCGCGGTGTATGGCACATTTTGACTTATTTGCTTAGGGCACTAAAATGCCTCCTCGGTTTACTGCACTTCTATTCATGGAGGGCTTTCTTCCTATAAACTAACTATTAACGGATGTGCCAGGAGCTTGTCTCAAATGTTTAGTATTACCTCTATTCGACAAAAAAAATGGATTCCACCATGTCTTCTCTGGTTTAGAGTGTAAATCACCTGCCTCAGTACACATTTCATCTCAACAGATTGTCGAGGCATCCATTTTAATTCGCAAATGAAACTCGTGCAAGCAGCAGTAGTTGCACGATGTGGTCACACCACTTCAACACACTGACCGGACATTGGCTAGTTCACTAGTAGGGATTACTTGCGTCAATGCCAGCCGTATAGTTAATTATTTGCTAAACCACAATCTATATCTTGGAAGATATCATTACAGGGAAAAGGTCAAAAGAATATTAGAAAATAATTACTCTATGTTCTGGAATTTATTTGAAAAAGGAATGATCTATTGTTCTACCATGAACTTGGTCAAGCTGATCAATTTTCTTTGAACATTAACGGTGTACAAATGTCTACATTGTCTACAAGTGGATGTTATGAGTTTGCACATGACCTAGCTGGGTCTCGGTTTACTTGAAACTGTAATGACATATTTAAAAATCTTTAATAAATTCTTAAAGATAAATAATATTTCAGTATGTTTTTAGTGGACTTCAAGTTTTTTTTTTGGCTTTACTGTAAACAAAACCATGGTGAAAGGTGCCAGGCGTAGAACAATGACAAGTCTGTCTTCACTTTAAGTCGCTTCACTTTGTGTTCTAGCGCAGACCGTTGCGTCCTTGCCGCCATGATGTCCATAGTAAAATTATTTATGCTTGGAGCGAAACTTGAGTGGAACTATGGAATGATTTTAGTTCGCCTGTGTGAGAAAAAAGTGATATACTAAATCACGTTGTAAATTAGGGGGAAGCCTTATTGCCTTCAGTGCATTACGTGCAGTAGTGCCCTATTTTTAACCGTTTTGGATGACAGTCCTCACTTTTAATTAAGAGCGAATGCTCACGATGAAAATAGTGTGAACCACAGTCCCAAGAATGAATGTTGCGAACGTGTTCTACCAAGGAGTTCCATTTTCCAATAAGCAAAGAGGGATCTCGATTACATGTTTTTTTTAGCCCACCACCAGAGGTGGTCTTTTGCAGAGCTCACCCATCTTGAAAGGACCTCCTAATCCTTTCTCTTATTGGCAGACATTATTTTAGCACCAATCGATTTAGCACAATGCCAAATATCGAATTGGTGACTTCGTATGGTATTTCTACCTTATCACCTTTACGCAGTCTCACGTTTTAGGTTCTCGCAAAGTAATCTATCAAGTTCTATCACAAGGACCAGTTTTTCAGGAGCCATGGCCAAAATATTGGGTTGTAATTGCTCTGCCTGAAAGTCAACTATTTATACCCTTTCATAAATCCTATATATGTCTCAAACACACAAAGATAATTCTAGACATGTTTTGTCCAAAAAATTTAAATGTTATTGTTCCATAAATATGGATATACCCCAGAACCCCCACACATATACATACAGATTAAAACATACTTAAAATAAATCACACTAAGACCACTAGCAAAATACCAGCATAACCAGGGAGGTATGTTACATGCATAATGTGAAACGGGCAAACAATGTGATTATGTAATATGCCTCTATTCCAAATTCCTCCAAAACAGAAACACCATCTATAGGTAAATACACTGCTCACAGTATATTATATACATACAAGAGGGACATATGATATGTTCAATTACCTGTGGCTGTCCGTGGTCTCAAGAAAACACCTCTGCACGTTTCGCACTCTTCGTCATTACCTGTGACTGGCATGGTGGGTGTCAGTGGTCTCAAAACACCTTGACGTGCGTTTCGCACCCTTCGTCAGGACTGATTACAGGAAAATCTTTTGCCTGCTGATTTTATTTTTATAATGTATACTTTATGAAATGCCTAAAAATCCAAGAACTGCCAAAAAGTACTTCGTTTTAGCAAAATTACCTCCGCTGCACAGTATTACTGAAGAAATTAATATGTATATTACCAGCTGGCATGTTTCCAGTAACTGGTTGGCTATCCCAAAGTTTCAATATGTGGTCTTTCCAACATTTTGCGCTGTCACACTAGAGCCCTTCAAAATAATCTTCTATTTTGCGATTGGAGCAAGACAGCGCCTCACATCTGCATTTCATTATTAGGTTGTGTAATTGTGACACAACAAGAATTAATTTTCTATCGGTTTTTTTTTTCTTGCTCAATGCTTAACCCCTTAATGACCAAGCTTGTTTGGACCCTAATGACCAAGCCAGATTTGTCAAATCTGGTATGTCTGACTTTATCAGAGAATAACTCTGTGAAAGTTTTGAATATCCAAGTAATTCTGACATTGTTTTTTCGGCACATGTTGTACTTTTATTTTAGTGGTAAAAGTAGACTGATACGATTTGCGGAAATTAATTAAAGAATAGAAAAATGTAAAAATTAACATTTTTCCCTATTTTTAACTGCAATATGTACATACATACTGTACAATTGTTTTAATTAAATATAGATTTCCATCTCTTTACTCTATTTTGGCAGCACTTTTGAAAAAATAAAAATACATTTTCAGCAATTTAGAGGACTTACAAATTGAATAATTTATAAATTTTGAAGTACATTTTGTTTTCTGCACCAAGCCAGGCTTTCAGAGGCTCATAGGTCTCAATGATGGAAAACCCCACAAATGACACCATTTAGAAAACTAGACCCCTTAAGGTATTTATCTAGGGGTATAGTAAGTATTTTGACCCCATAGTTTTTTGCTAAATTTAATGCATAGCAGGTGAGAAAAAAATTAAATTTAACTTTTTTCATAAGAATCAGTTTGAAGACCGATTTCTTTGTAAAATGAAGAAACACACCACAAAATCAATCACCCGGTTTCTCCAGTTTTCTAAAATACTCCCATTGTTGCCCCAATCTTCTTATTAGACGTGTGGCTGGGCCAAAAAAGAGAGGGAGCACCCTTTGGCTTTCAGGGCACAATTGAATAAATTCTAGGCCCCATATCCTGCATTTAGAGGCATTGAGCAGCCTGAACAAAAAAAAAAAAAACACGCAGAAATGACCCCATTTTAAGAACGAAACCCCTAAAGTTATTCATCTAGTGGTGTAGTGAGAATGCGGACCAAAAATGTTTTAAAGGAGGAAATAATGGGTATTATTTCAGATACTATGGGTATATAATGTTTTCTTAAAATTCTTATTACGGTTATTTTTTTAGAAATATGCCACATTAATAAATTTGTGCGGCATACAGAAGAGAAGTGAAGCCGTGTATTCATAATGGATACATGTTGCTATAGACGTATTTGCCTGTACTTATAACTATGTCTTGCTGAAGAAGCAGTTGTCCCACATCCGTGCCATTATGATGTCATTGTGGACAGAATTCTGTCCTAATATAAAATCAGTCAGAGAGGAAAAAATAAACTGTACTGGAGTGACGGGCAATATCTTCAAACAAATGGAGGAAAATGTATCCAACTATGTTGCAAACTCCAGTCTGTTCACAAGATAGAAGAACACCTGCAGGGCTGTCAAGACCAGCTTTTTTTTCAGTGACTGGTTGTACAACGTCTCTTTAGCTCCATCAATACTTATGAGGGACGAATCGCGGTACACCATAACAGGCCCCTCCCCGGCAAGGTAGAAACCGCTATGTGCACAAAACAACCAATCACCTACAGAATATATAGAGGGGAAGTGTCCAAAACCATCTATAGGAGCAGTAAAGGATCACTAATCCCCAAAATGATGTCATGATTTCCAGAAGAACCGTAACAAAGCCCATCATGGTGTATTGATAAGGAACAGCTCGATTTATTAGAGATCTTCCAAAAATAATATCATGCTCTTATCACGGTACAGAATTAGGAATGTAACAGCTGTATGTGGCAGGACATGGTCATAAGAAAAAGGAAATACATCCCCAATGTATTCTTGTAACCATTGCTAAAATGCACGACTTCCACCAATTCAGGGGTGGCTTAGGCCGCAGGTGTTGGATTTATCTACTAATAAATGCAATGCCCACATTTGTTTTTTATTTCAAGAACACTTGTGGGGGTCCATGTTCTGAATAGACAGATGTGTGTTCTCCTGTACAATAAACCGTATTCATTTGTGAGTGATTATGTCCAGGATTTAAAGGATGGAGTGGTACGTTTTTTTGTTTTTTTTTTGTGTTAAACTGACCTCAGAATTTAGAATATTTTGCCCAAGCAAACCATGAGAAGCGTTGTGTCGAGAGATTGGAGACAGTGGACAACTGACCCAAAAATTTGCATTTTTCTATTGAAAAGCGGAAATACTATGAGGTTTTTTCTTTTACTATATTGTACTCTTGTTTCTGAGTATCTATTAAACTAGTTTCTAGCTCCAGAATAACTGTGGTAAGAATCTCATTGTGTTATCATGAAAAATGTTCATCAAAGATGGAAAGTTTGCAATATTGCATTAAACCCCAGTACTTCTGTAGAAGCGAGACATATTAGCAGTGTGAAAAAGGTACATGGGCAGCAATCTGTGTCAGGGTGGAGCGTATGGGAAGCGGTATGTGTGTGTAGGGTTGCATGGGCAGCAGTCTAGAAGATAGGGGTGCATTTGGAGTACTGTGTGAGAGAGGGGTGCATTTGGAGCACTGTGAGAGGGGTGCATTTGGAGCACTGTGTGTGAGAGGGTGATGCATTTGGAGCACTGTGTGTGAGAGGGGGATGCATTTGGAGCACTGTGTGTGTGAGGTGTGCATTTGGAGCACTGCGTGTGAGAGGGGTGCATTTGGAGCACTGCGTGTGTGAGAGGGGGTGCATTTGGAGCACTGCGTGTGTGAGAGGGGGTGCATTTGGAGCACTGCGTGTGTGAGGGGTGGATTTGGAACACTGCGTGTGTGAGAGGGGGTGGATTTGGAACACTGCGTGTGTGAGAGGGGGTGCATTTGGAGCACTGCGTGTGTGAGGGGTGCATTTGGAGCACCGCGCGTGTGAGCGGGGTGCATTTGGAGCACCGCGTGTGTGAGCGGGGTGCATTTGGAGCACCGCGCGTGTGTGAGGGGGGTGTATTTGGAGCACTGCGCGTGTGTGAGGGGGGTGTATTTGGAGCACCGCGCGTGTGTGAGGGGGGGTGCATTTGGAGCACCGCGCGTGTGTGAGGGGGGGTGCATTTGGAGCACTGCGCGTGAGTGAGGGGTGCATTTGGAGCACTGCGCGTGAGAGAGGGGTGAATGTGCATAAAATACTGTTAGGGGTTTGCTATAAGCCAACAAATATTACAGAGTCTACAGAAAATCTGCTGCGAAGTCGAATAGATGATGCATGAAGTCTTAATGAGGTTTTTATAATGGATGACTTAAAGGACCAGTGTCACGAAAAAAAATTTTTTTTAGATCAATTTGATTTTAGTGTTTTATTAAACATTTTTTTATTTATTTGTGTTTGTGTTTTACTTTTTTTAATTTTTTCACTTTTTCTTCCCTATGGGGGCTGCCATTTTTTTTCCATCTCTGTATGTGTCGATTAACGACACATACAGACATGGAATACGGCACATACAGTCCCATAGTGAATTCGAACGGGGCCTGTTCCATCCACTATGCTGTACACCGTCTTTGTGGGAACGGCGCATGCGCCGCTCCCACACAGTCCAAGTTGAACTGTGCGACGTCCGGCGCCATTTTCCTGTGGACCGGAAGTCGCGGCCGGACAGTAAGATTACTACTTCCGGTCGTGGCTTCCGGACTTGTGCACTTGGAGCGGCGGTAGCAGACGGAGCGGACGGACCGGAGGGAGCGGCGGCGGCAGGAACAGGTAAGTTATTTCTATGTATGTTCGTGGTTTAGTGTGTGTTTACTACTGTATGTAAACCTTCTACAAGGAAGATAAAGAAAATGGATCCAGCGCTGAGTTCTCTGAAGTCTTTTTTAAAAGGAAACTATTTCCAAGTTTTATTGTAGAATTATCAAAAAATTAAAAACAATAGCATGGTAGGAAAATATTCTCAGATAGAATGGGGATTTATGGCAGTGTAAGCGGTGCCTACGCGTTTCTGACGCTTGCAGCGTCCTTAGTCATGACTAAGGACGCTGCAAGCGTCAGAAACGCGTAGGCACCGCTTACACTGCCATAAATCCCCATTCTATCTGAGAATATTTTCCTACCATGCTATTGTTTTTAATTTTTTGATAATTCTACAATAAAACTTGGAAATAGTTTCCTTTTAAAAAAGACTTCAGAGAACTCAGCGCTGGATCCATTTTCTTTATCTTCCTTCTACTCCATACGTGTGCCGACACGAGGACCCGTGCGCAAGTCCATTGATGCGATAAGGTGAGCTGGAGGAATCCTCCCAAACATTTTTTCTAAACCTTCTACACTGTGTGTTAGCTCAAAAAATGGCGACACACAGTGTAGGAGGTTTGATCGTTCAATCCCCTTGTTTCTCCCGGCACTAGCCAGGATAAAGGAGGGGGGATTCTGAGAGCTCACGAGTGAGTTTTCTCAAATTTTGCAGCATAAAGCAATGTGGTTGCTTTACCACATGCAATGCTGCAATTTTGGGAATTGCTCCATCTAGTGACCAGCGCTGGGAAATATAAGTTAGAATCTAATTTATAATATTTCCTGACTCGTGAAAAAAATTAGAACAATGTTTAATCACCTATACACTAATTGTTTAACTAAAAAAAAATAAAAATATTTTTTTCTAGCGACACTTTCCCTTTAAACTACCCAGATATAAATTGGGAAAGAAACCTGGGAATCTCCTAAAGGAAACTGTTTTCTGTCAATAACTTTAGATAACTTTTTTTTCCCAACTGGTGCAGGACCCTAATAGAGGGAGGGCCCTTTTGGACTTAACCCCTTAAGGACGCAGCCTTGTTTTGGCCTTAAAACATTCCGGCTGGTTTCCGGTTTTCCGACGGAATCAATAGCGTAGTCGACTACGCTATTCCGTCGGAAAACCGGAAACCAGCCGGAATGGTGACGAACGGAAAGCATTAGCGATGTATCCGTCACCATTGAGATCAATGGTGACTGAAACGGAAGCTGTGCTGTCAGTTTCACTTTCCGTTGCGGGGTTCACCCGACGGAACCCTCAGACGGAACCCCGGAACGGAAATGAACGGTGATGTGAACAGGCCCTAAGGCAGATGGTTATACCACACAAAATAGTTACTAATTAACTTTTCCTATATGTCTACTTTTAGATTTGCATCGTTTTTTGAACATTCTTTTATTTTTCTTGGACGTTACAAGGATTAGAACATAAACTGCAATTTCTCATATTTTTAATAAAATTTCAAAAGCCTTTTTTTTAAGGTACCAGTTCAGTTCTGAAGTGGCTTTGAGGGGCCTATGTATTACAAACCCCCATAAATCACCCCTTTTTAAAAACTAGACCCTCAAAGTATTCAAAACAGCATTTAGAAAGTTTATTTAAGCCTTTAGGCATTTCACAGGAATTAAAGCAAAGTGGTGGTGAAATATGTAAATTAAATTTTTCTTGCTGAATTTCAATTTTAGTCAAATTTTTTTCTGTAACACAGAAGGTTTTACCAGAGAAACCCTACTAAATATGTATTGTCCAGATTCTGCAGTTTTTATCAATGTCCAACATGTGGCTCTAGTGTACTCGTGGACTAAAACATAAGCCCCAGAAGCAGCAAAGAAGCACCTAGTGCATTTTGGGGCCTCTTCTTCTTTTTTTTTTTTTTTTTTTTTAATTCGGATATATTTTAGGCAGCATACCAGGTTTGAAGAGGTGTTGAGGTGCCAAAAGTGAATCCATTTTGGAAACTACACCCCTCAAGGAATTTATTTATGGTTGTTGTTACCATTTTGACCCCACAGTTTTTTCACCGCACGTATTTGAATTGTCAACAGAAATTGTACTCAGAGCATATATCAAACCATCAGGTATGACAATGATTATCAAAAATCCAAAAATATACCTGATGTAAAAATAACACCAAGTAGACAGCAAAAATAAAATATATAAATCTTTATTATCCCATACGGGAGAAATTACCCACAAAAAAACATACATTTAAAATACAAAGAGCTAAAAACACCCCGGATGGGAATGTACACCAAGTCCCATGGAAATGACCATATATTATAACATGATGACAGCATATGATATACTAGTAGAATAACCAGAAGATCCAATATCTAGAATGATCAACTATAAACTGCAAGATATAACTCAATAATTATGCACAAGTACATCAAAGTCTAAGTGAATACGTCATTTACCTGAAGTGGACATGGTGAAAAAAACGCACTCCGATCCGAGGACCACCTCGACGCGCGTTTTGCGTCCTTCGTCAGGAGGTGAGGTATGCCTAATGATTCCCCTCTTAAGTACACCTCCAAATGAGGTGATGTTAAGCGGCGCATGACAGGTCACGCACATCTCCATGCGTCAGACCATCCGCGTCACGGCCGGAAGTTCGTACCTGGAAACCAGGACTCGTTCTCAAACCTAGAGACAACTTCCGGTCCGACGCACAGGAGATCACGTGACCCGCATGCGCACCCATCAAGTACCCAACAGGTGAAACAGGAAGCATACTATCATTAGGGGAAAGTGTCCTAAATCATTCCGGTCCCTGGAACTATCAATCATATCTATGTACGTTCATATGAAAATAAACCTAACTACATTGAAAATATCCTTAATATGCGTATCACTCAATACCAGAAATAAATTACTCAAAAAATAAATGGATAAATAACTACATGACTGACCATATATTCAAATATCATCCTTATATTAAAATTCTATAAAATTTATTCATTATGATGTATTACACAAATGGTGATTAAATATGATTAAACATAATTGTACAGAATCCAACGCAAAATACCATGTGTATAGAAAAAACCTCCCCCATCAATAAATAAATTAAGAGGACCAAAAAACGGACCAGACCCTTAATTATACATAACAATTATAAATATAAATATAAAGTGCACAGTAATAGGTTGATGGATTCATAGGTGCTGATCCCAATCGGAAACCCGAAACCAGAGATCACGGGTAACGACCAGGATGAGCAGCACGGATCCAAAAATAAAGTCAAATTAAATACACATAAATATATAAATATATAATATATCACATTTAACCCCTTAGTGACCAGCACATTTTAGGCCCTAATGACCAAGCTATTTTAATCGTTTTTCTATAGTCGCATTCAAAGAGCTATAGATTTTTTATTTTTTCGTCTACATAGCTGTATGAGGACTTGTTTTTTGCGGGATTAGTTGTGCTTTTTAATGGCACCATTTTTGGGTACATATAATTTTTATATTAACTTTTATTAACCTTTTTGGGGGGATTATAAAAAAAACCTGAAATTCCGCCATTGTTCTATGCGTTTTTAAATTGACGCCGTTCACTATGCGACGTAAATAACATGTTACCTTTATTCTATGGGTCGGTACGATTACGGCGATACCACATATGTAGAGGTTTTTTTATGTTTTACGACTTTTGCACAATAAAAACACTTTTGAACTAAAATTATTTGTTTTTGCATCGTCGCTTTCCAAGAGCCGTAATTTTTTTATTTTTCCATCAATGTAGTGATTTTTTGGGCTTGTTTTCTGCGGGACAAGACGTAGTTTTGAATGGTACTGTTTTGGGGTGCACTTATTGATTCATTTTTATTATGAGTTTTTTGGGGGGCAATGGAAAGAATTGCAATTTCGCCATGGTTTTTTGCGTTTTTTTTTTACGGTGTTCACTTTGCGGTTTAAATTACATATTAACTTTATTGATGGAGTCATTACGGTCGCGGCGATACCACATATGTGTACTTTTTTTTTTTTACACTTTTACTAAATAAAACCACTTTTTATGGAAAAAAATGATTTTATTTATTTTTTTACTGTACTTTTTATTAATAATCTTTATTTCACTTTGATGACTTATTTTATTAGTCCCACTAGGGGACTTTACTGTGCGATCTTCCGATCGCTGCTATAATGCTTTGGTATACTTCGTATACCAGAGCATTATTGCCTGTCAGTGTAAATCTGACAGGCAATCTGTTAGGACGTGCCTCCGGCGCGTCCTAACAGGCATATGTCCAGGGCAGACCTGGGGGCTTTTATCAGGCCCCCGGCTGCCATGACACCCCATCGGAGACCCGCGATTGCATTCGCGGGTCGCCGATGGGTGACAGAGGGAGCGCACTCCCTCTGTAAACAAAGTTAAATGCCGCGGTCGCTATTGACGGCGGCATTTAACGGGTTAAACGGCCGTGATCGAAGTAAACTTCGATCGCGGGCGTTGGAGCAGGAGCTCAGCTGTCATCAGACAGCAGAGCCCCGGCTCCTGCCTGCACGGGAGACCCGTGCAGGACTTAGACTAGGCTGACGTGAAAAGGCGTCAGCCTAGCCTAAAGCCCATTAGTGACCGACGTAAAAAGGCGTATTGGTGGTCACTAAGGGGTTAAGGTTAAATTAATAACATGATAACAAACACATTTATACATACATAGCCCCCATAGTGATAAACATTAATTATACATGTATATTAGAATATACTAATACACTCAAAAAATGTAACCATAAATTTATAGACAGTAAATATCAATAAATAAATATCCAATTGGTATGCGTACACATTAAAACTTCCATAACAAAATTTATTATTTAATGATATGCATACGTATTTACACATTCTACATATCTTACATACATATAAATACATTATTCATATAACCACTCGTACATATATGAAAAGCCATACACATACAGATAGAGCCATGTATTATGTTCGTAACTTCGCATCTTCCAGCTTATATGATCATCGGCACTAATCCATATATACCGGATTTTTTCGGTATCCCTTTCTACAGGAATCCATTATATCGACACTAACAGCAAATTAAAAAACAGCATTTGTCTTAAACATAGCAATTACAAAAAGGATGCAAAACTTTGTGATTCGTTCAGACCCCTAGGGGACATAGTGTCCAAAGTAACAATCCATTTCATTTCCTTTCTCATTAAATTCTTCCCAATATCCCCCCCCCCCCCCCGCGGTTCCCAACATAAATCCGGTCAATACCCTTAACTTTCAAGAGTCTCCAATTGCTATCATGGAACTCCTTGAAGTGCCTTGCAAGAGGCTTACTTTTGTCACCATAAAGGGTATCATCAATTCCATCGTGTCTATGTTGAATGCCCTTAATGTCCCTAATGTGTTCCATTATCCGTATTTTTAGATCCCTTGAGGTCATTCCTATGTATATCATATTACAAGGACAGCGTGCGTGGTAAATGACATTCCTAGTATTGCAGTTAACAAAATGTACAATTTTATAAACTTTAGTGCAGTCTGAGCCAGAGAACTAATCAGTTCTCTCTATAATTTGACAGGCTCCACATTTACCACAGGACACGTTGCCCCATTTGGGCCCCCTTGGTCCAAAAAGATATTTATTGGATGTGGAGGGAACATAATGACTCCTAACCAAAATATCACGGAGGATAGGACTACGCCGCGGTGTCATCGCCGGAAGAGGAGTAATAATTCTAGACAAACGTTTGACAAGTCCACCCCTCCGATGTACCTACCTCGTCCTGGTACATGGGTACTGGTGTGACATCTCTCTTGTCTTGTACGTGACACACAATATGTTGCTGCTAGAATGTGCCCTTCTGAGTGTTTGCCCAAGCAGAGTCTTAGGCCTTATTCACACGACAGTGAAAAAAAATGTCCATTTAAAACTGATCAACTGTCAGTTTTTCATGGCCATTTTGCATCAGTGTGTCTCTAAATTTTCATCCGTTTCAAGTTCATCTGTCCGTTTTTAATGGCCGTTTGACATCCATTTTGCATCAGTTTTTCATGGCCGTTAAAAAAACTGATGAATTTCATTGGTCAGGCTTTTTTTCTCCCAGACCCCTGAAAACAACCAAAGGAAGGTCACGTTCACCTAGACACTATTTACAGCCTCCCTGTATATGATGCCACACACCTCCCTGTATATGATGCCACACACCTCCCTGTATATGATGCCACACAGCCTTCTTGTATATGCCACACGCCTCCCTGTAGATGATGCCACACGCCTCCCTGTATATGATGCCACACGCCTCCCTGTATATGATGCCACACGCCTCCCTGTATATGATGCCACACCTGCCTCCCTGTAGATGATGCCACACCTGCCTCCCTGTAGATGATGCCACACCTGCCTCCCTGTAGATGATGCCACACCTGCCTCCCTGTAGATGATGCCACACCAGCCTCCCTGTAGATGATGCCACACCAGCCTCCCTGTAGATGATGCCACACCAGCCTCCCTGTAGATGATGCCACACCAGCCTCCCTGTAGATGATGCCACACCAGCCTCCCTGTAGATGATGCCACACCAGCCTCCCTGTACATGATGCCACACCAGCCTCCCTGTACATGATGCCACACCAGCCTCCCTGTACATGATGCCACACCAGCCTCCCTGTACATGCCACACCAGCCTCCCTGTACATGATGCCACACCAGCCTGCCTGTACATAATGGCACACAGCCTTCTTGTATATGCCACACGCCTCCCTGTAGATGATGCCACACGCCTCCCTGTAGATGATGCCACACCTGCCTCCCTGTAGATGATGCCACACCTGCCTCCCTGTAGATGATGCCACACCAGCCTCCCTGTACATGATGCCACACCAGCCTTCCTGTACATGATGCCACACCAGCCTCCCTGTACATGATGCCACACCAGCCTCCCTGTACATGATGCCACACCAGCCTCCCTGTACATGATGCCACACCAGCCTGCCTGTACATGATGCCACACCAGCCTCCCTGTAGATGCCACACCAGCCTCCCTGTAGATTGTGCCACATACTCACGAGAGCAGCGCCGTCTCTCCTCTTCTTCACTTGTGGTCACTCGTCTGCACGGGATCTGGCAAGGCAGCGCGATGGAGCGATGACGTCATCGAGGCGCCTTCAAACCCATGAAGACGAGTGACCACACGTGAAGAAGCGCCGCAAACGTGAGTATGCCAACGATGGCCAGCAAGGGAACTAGTAGTTCCCTTGCCAGTCCCCATGTAACAGATCCGTTTTTAACGGTTGTTACATGTATTGACAGCCGTTAAAAACGGATCCATTGACTTCTATGGGGGCCGTCAGGCCGTTAAAACGGCCAAAAATAGGACATGTCCTATTTTTTGACGGCCATTATTCACGGGCCGTTAAAAAAACGGCCGTGTGAATGCACCCATAGAATATCATTGTTCTGAAAACGGCCATGTGAAAGCCGTTAAAAGGACGGCCATCACATGGCCGTTTTTCACTGTCGTGTGAATGAGGCCTTAGGGAGGCCTCTCAGATTTCTTCTAGCAATGCCGCAGTACTTCTGGAAGCGAGACACTTGAAGAGTGGGACGCTGGTATAAAAATTATCCAGGTAGAGGTGGTAACCCTGGTCCAGCAGTGGGTGCACCAAATCACACACAATTTTTGCATCAAGTCCCAGTAAGGGGGGGGGGGCATTCTGGGGGATGAATACTGCTGTCCTTCCCTTCATATATACTAAATTTGTAAGCATACCCTGATGCACTATCGCACAGCTTATACATCTTCATGCTATACCTTGCCCTCTTACTCGGCAGGTACTGGGGAAATTGAAGCCTCCCTTTAAAATGTACCATGGACTCATCAACAGAAATACACTTCTCAGGGGTATATGCTTGGGCAAACCGGGCACTGAAATGGTCTAATAGGGGTCTCCGTTTATACAAACGGTCAAAACTGGGGTCATCTCGGGGTGGGCACTGCTCATTATCAGTATAATGTAAGAAGCAAAGTATTGCCTCATAACGCATACTGGACATGGCCATACGGTACATCGGGGTGTGGTATAAGATGTCCGTGCTCCAGTAGGTCCCAATGGATGGCTTTTTCAGAAGCCCCACGTTCAAGTGCAGTCCCCAGAACTTGCCCAACTCTGCTGGGTCTACAGGGGTCCACCTGTGGGATTGGGCATAAAATGATGTGGGGTTCTTAGTGATATACTGTTTGGCATATAAATTTGTCTGGGAGACCATAAGCTCTATAAAGTCATCAGTGAAGAAGAACTTGAAAAAGTCCATTTCACTACGCCCTGCCATATTAAATTTGATCCCCGGGCTGCCCGTGTACTCTGGGATTTGGGGCTCATAAATGTCTGATATGGGGGTCCAAATGGCGTCATTTCGCTCGGGGATTTCAAATGTAGTGGTGGTCCTAGGGAGTTCCTCTTCTTCATCACTGGATGATGTGGTGGATAAATAAAACAGTCTCACCATCCGACGAGTCTGTGTCTGAGGCAAGAAATGAATCTGCCTCTTCGGCAGTAAATGTCCGTTGGGACATGTTTGTTTGCTTTCCCAACTAGGAGCAATAGGCTGCTACCTAAACCAGCCCACTTTTTATAGATAGAGTGGGCTTCCCTGAAACTAAACCTAACTATGGCGAGGGTTCCTAACACTAAACCTAACTAGATTTTATTTGAACTTCCCTGAGACTAAATCTAACTACGGCGACTATTCCCTGATAGGGAAGCTCGGGATAATCTAGCTAAGTTTACTGACACTAAACCTAACCACAGTGACGGGTGCCTGACACTGAACCTAACTAGATTACTCAAAGCTTCCCTGACGCTAAACCTAACTACGGTGATGGACCCCTAACACTAGATCTAACTACGGTGATGGATTATTGATGCTAAATTCCCTGACGCTATACCTAACTGCACTTTTTGATGGTTCCGACACTAACCCTAATACTAAACTAACCTGTTAAATTGTCTAAACTAACACATATTTTTATTTTTATTTTTTATATATATTTTTTGTTTTATATATTTTATAAAGAAAAAAAGAAAAAAATCCCCAGGGAACAAGAAATTGGTCCTGAAGACTAAGAAGTGGTCAGTGATAGGAGATCACTGATCCAAAACATGGGGGGGGGGGGGGACACAAGGAGGAAGGGTACAGGAGTGGGTAGTGGATGGGGGAGGTGGGAAGCAGAAATAAGCAAAAAAAAAGTTAGTGTTTTTTTGACTATTTTTGGACTTTGCTCTTCTCTCTCTCTTCTCACAACCTCTGTGAACGCCTCACTATCTCCAACAGTGGCGTTCATGGCGGTTGCAGCAGGATGTGATGTCAGGGAGAGGAAGTGAAGAGACCGGTCACCGCTATTAGACAGTTAGTCACTGACCAATAGCGGCGATCGAGGAGGCGGGACCATTGCGACAGTTCACGGCGTATTTAGCGGTGATAGCCTGCTGTCCGAAACAGCAGCTGTCAAAGCTCGTGAACGTGCCAGTGGAAAATGGCGATGCGTTTTCCCCATGACTTACTATTCCATCAGTGAGCGTGAACCGTGCGGTCAGCATGACGGAATAGTACGTCACTGAGCGCGATGGTGTTACTATTAGCCAATAGACCTGACAGAATAACATCGGTACTAGGAAATAGTGACTATAATAATAATATAATTAAAGGGGTTATTTGGGGACCGAAAAGTATACCCACTGCAGTATGTAAGTACACTCACTAATATACATTTCGGTCCCCTGTCACACTGATTATGAGATTTTAACAGAATTTTATAGCACTCGCTGGGACCGCAAGTCGTCTTTCATGACGACATGACTCCTCGTCATGTGGCCAGCCCCGCTGTGCTGTTTGTAATCGATGTAGCAGTTGTATATCGATTACTTAGTGTACAGCGAGGCCGTTTACATGACAGTCGTGTCATCATGAAGGATTATAAAAATCTGTTAAAATCTCATGATCAATACAACTGCATTAACCTGATAAATCAATGTTTTTTGTAGAAGTGATATTCCTACATAGCAAATAATTTACTATAAGTGTAGTAAAAAAAAAACAGAGCCAACAATTAGGACATACATGCCGCTCATTCTGTGTAATTGAATCATTAATTGAAAGGGGCTTGTTCAAAATAATAGCAGTGAGAAGTTAAATCGGTGACGTCAATCATTCTGTGGAATAAGAGGTGTTAATTTTGGCCCTTGTTTAAGGTAGGAGTGTGGGAAATGTTGCACATGTTGGTTATAGTGCATTTCCTTCTGAAATACTGGGGAAAATGGGTCGTTCCAGACATTGTTCTAATGAAAAACGAACGTTGATTAAAAAGTTGATTGGAGAGAGAAAGACATATAGAGAAGTGCAGCAAATTATAGGTTGCTCAGTTAAAGTTATCTCAAATGCCTTGCAGTGACAACCAAAATGGGAAAGGCTCAGCCAATGATCACCTCCAGAAAGATCAAAGAAGATCTGAAGTTACCAGTGAGTACTGCTACAATCAGGACTATTAAGTGGAGCTAAGTTACCAACAAGAACTCCCTGCAAAGTCTCGTTGTTGTCCTGAATAGGTTAAAGTTTGTCAAGGAATACATTGACTGGCCCCAAAAAAACGTTTTGTGGACTGGTAAAAGCAAAATTGTTCTTTTTGGGTCTAGTGGCTGCAGACCGTATGTCAGACGATCACCGGGCACTAAAATTCAAGCCACAGTACACTGAAGACCGTAAAGCATGGTGGTTCAAAAATCACGATATGGGGATGTTTCTCATACCATGATGTGGGGTCTATTTATCGTATACAAGGGATCATGGAGACATTTGAATATATCAAAATACTTGAGATCATGTTTCCCTATGCCGATGAAGAAATGCCCTCGAAATGGGTGTTTCAACACGATGACCCAAAACACTCCAGTAAGTGAACAACATCTTGGTTACAGACAAACAGGATTGAGGTAATGGAGTAGCCAGCCCAATCCCCTGACATCAATCCCATAGAGAACTTGTGGGGTGACATAAAAAAATGTGGTTTATGAGGCAAAACCCAAAAATGCAGAAGAACTGTGGAATGTAGTCCAATCTTCCTGGACTGGAATACCTGCTCAGAAGTGCCAGAAGTTGGTCGACTCCATGCAACACAGATGTCAAGCAGGTCTCAAACAATGGTTATGCCTCTAAATATTAGTTCAGTAAAGTGGAAAAAAAAATTCCCTTTACACATTACATTTTTGAGCTTTTAAAGAAAATGCTGGCACTATTTTTTTTTTTTTTTGAACAGCCTAATATTCCTTTTTCTTTACTTTCTGTAAAGGATTAACACAAACTGTATAAATGTTATTATTTTGATTTGGAATTGAATGTGTAATATTTCCAGTGCATTTGCATTTAGGCAAATAAGTTATGATTTTGCTGCGCCAGACAACATCTTGGTCAAATTTCTGCTGCGCCATAACAGCTTCAGGATGTTGCAGCATGGCTACACTGTGGCCTGACGTTTGGGTGGCGCTTAGTGTATAAAATGGCTGATATTGCCAGACCAACCCCTGCATCAGGGAGGAGCACTCTTAGCTCTGTCTGCGAAAAGTATGAATCTTATCATCCGTCTTCCTGAGCTCTATCTAAGAACTGTGCCTCTTCAAGTAAAAAGATAAGGGGTTTTTTTTCTGGCTGCGGCCTTGTAAAGTCCAGTTGCCACGACTCGCCTGGGGTCTGCACCTTTTCCACTATACTCCTGCTTGGGCCTTATACCACCTAGGGGCCACACTTTACAGTTATGCTGCGTGTCTCACACTGGGGCAGTGCTGAAAACTATGTAAGGCAGCTGTTCCCGTCTGATGGGGTTGAGTGCGTTGACTGTGGCCAACTGAAGTATGAAGAATGTGCACTGTTGGTGCTGGCAGGCACGAGGAGGCCCTAAGCATTAGAGGGTCCGGGATGGTGGGTGAAGTGTGGAGAGAATGCCTGCAAGGTGGTAGCAAAACCATCAGGTGGAGTGCAGAAGCCTCCCAGTGATTGATTGCTGCAAAAAGGCAGCATTGGACGGTGGATAAGTTCCCTGTTTTTATCTTTAATTTAATAATTACTATCTGTAGACACTGCTCAAGGAAGCTCGAGTCCACCCCACATAACCCGGCTTTCTAATTCTGTTTAGTTTCCTTTGCTATTATCACTAGGGAAGCTACTTATCTTGGCTTGGGCAGGGCAATGAATCTGTTAGGCTTCGTTCACATCTGCGCTGGGGCTCCGTTCCGTTAGAGCTTTTCGTCGGAACGGAGCACCGACAGACACAAACGGGAACCATAGGTTTCCGTTTCCATCACCATTGATTTCAATGGTGACGGATCCGGTGCCAATGGTTTCAGTTGGTTTCAGTTGTGCAAGGGTTCCGTCGTTTTGACGGAATCAATAGCATAGTAGACTACGGTCAATCTTAATAGACATGGAAGGTCTTCAGGATGTAGTTCAATGTGGCTCTGGCTTTTATTTTATTTTTAGTAATTGCATTAATTTATGAAGCGTATACTCACAGCATATTCATTATTCATGGTTATTGGGCTATTGAAATTTTCTTTTGCATCAAACTTGGTCTCTCTTTCACTTGCTCCTAATAAAAATAAAATATTATTTTACAAATCACGTGACACTATAATGGTCAATGAAAGTGTTCGTTTTGAACTAGTGCATTGCATGGTGCATTATAATACTTTTCAGTAAATGTTTTGGAAAATAGAATTGGACTAATCGCTATAATTGCACCGATAGTCCGAACACTTTTTAGAACCTATACCGAAATTGACCAAAGGATGGACTGGTAATTTATTATTTCCTAGTAAACGTAGCTCATTTGTTCTGGGCTTGTCTGGCTTCCCACCTTCAATCATGCTTCCTAGACCTTTTCAAAAATTATTGTGAATGTTCACGCTGTATTGAGATGAACTCCCATAGACGCATGATCCTGTACTTTTCACCAAAGTTGTTACATCTCTCGCCGTCTGAAACACTTTGGGTCTCCAATTAGATGAATATCAATATAATCTGGCGTGTGTAAATGATCAGTTGACTTAAAAGAAATCTATTTTGTGTTATATAGCATGTGAACGGTGAGGAGAGGACTCTATTATGTGGAATAGGGGAGTATTATCTCACGAAGACAACCCCTTTCCAAATGCCCGATTAGGGGACCTCCCCATTCAGGACCACCTTCTGGGAGGAAAAACCGAGACCTGCAGAGTATTCGCGACTCCCGCTCTAGCATACCCAGTTTATCCATATATTACATGGACATCCATTAATTTCCACTTAAGTGTACGCAATGTCTATCGGAGATATCATCTGATTATCAGGAATTTCAGAACCTGCGGTAACACGATATGTGTATGCAATGAGCTAGTATAGAACAGCTGTACTCAAATTAATATCCAATGGTCAAAATCTGTGTGTGTAAACCCAGTCCAATTTGTGTTCTTTTTGTGATTTGAAATGTAGTTTACATGTATCGAAACGGTCTTGTGAAAAAGAGGTCTTGCTCTAAATAGCAACTAATCCGAGTTTTCTGTTCATTTTCTGAGCTGCAATGATGAACTCTGGTTGTTATGGGCAGCAAAACCACTTTTTCCATGGGATAGTTTTGGGTTCTGCATATATGCTATGTGAATATATGGTTATATTTACTTGCTTACATTTTTGCTGTGCCCTGACAAAGATTACATAGGGTTGTAAGAATATGCAATTGCATGTATAATATACAGTAATTACCTTAGCCTCTTTTAATTTAGCGAAGTTATCCAGATTCTTCTTTTCTAGTACATGCAGGACTGCATCATGGATGGTTAGGAAAATAATAGAGGTTGTAATATCATCATCAAAAAATCCACATTTTATCAGTTTTTCCAAGAGATTACCTGAAAACAGGAAATCAAAGCCAGAAATACTGTAATACACATTTATTATATATGGTTATTTTATGTGTAATGTATTTTATGCTGCTTCATTTATAGACATTTGGTGTTTTTATCATAAAAAGCTATCTTCAGTGTCAGAGTTGTCCTATTCTGTCAAATTTAAAAAAATTATATTCAGTCATTTCTTTAGTTTAGTTATATCTGCTGATTGTACAGCACCCATAGGCTTATATAGGTTCATATTGTGTCTCCGTATTATTGCAATATCATACAGTGGCTTGCAAAGATGTGTTTTTTTTTCCTGTTTGTATTCGACTGAGTATCCTAGAAGAGTGGAAGTGTGTTCTCCTGTAAGGGACTGTTTGTGTTCCTGAATCAAAGGAGTTTTCTCATCTCTGAAATTTATGGCATATCCACTAGTGCTCACTGAGCTACGCTGTTTCCGTAATTCCCATTAAAGTGAATGGGAGTAACGGAAGCAGCGTAGCTCAGTGAACTCTGCTGTTTCCGTAAATCACGACCACCTAACCAGGAAGTGGCCGTGAGGCAGCAGGAGCCGAGTAAGCTAGAACAGGGTTTAGGGGGCCCTCGTTGAAGAGATACTGTAGGTGCGGGTCCCAGAGGTGGTAGTCAATGTAAAGTCAATGTAAAGACAGCTACATCTGTATCACCCAAGCCTCACCTTACAAACTGATTATTTATTTTTTATTAATTTACAAGTTCTTTATCTCTGGCAATTTGACATACTAGCTAAATACTGTATATATTGTGTCTACTGTTGTCTACTGCTCACAGAATTGCATGATAAGGCCAGGTTCACACGTTCATGTAGTGGTGCGGGTGGGAAACAGGACATATGACCTTGACCAATGTCCAGTTCCTCATTTTGTAGCTCATATGCTGCTATTCACATGCGCTCTGGATCTGGAATGAAATACCCTAACACTTTTGTGGGCCCGTGATCTTGGTAAAGTAAATCATTGCTGTTAAGCAATTTTACATGCTCTACCAATTTGGCACAGTTTCTGCCAAGGGCTATGTTTCATTTTAAGATGATGGTTTAGGCATACAGAGTCTTCACAGCATAATGGTTCTCCTGAGAGGACTGGGTAGGGTGGGCAATTCTGCTTTAACCGATAGCAGCTTCCAGATTAGAAAACTTTTTTCATAACAAACCCCATAGTTTCCCTTTTTTCAAATGAATTATGAAGTATAAAAAAAAGGTACTTACTGTCTATTCCAGCAATATATACATCTACATCAACCTTAAGAAAGTCTTTCAAAACCTAAAGAAATAAAAACAAACGAAAGGGGTATTCATGTTTACTTGTTACACCCCTAATTGAGACATACTTATTCTGGTCTCCGATTAAAGATAGGCATTGTATAATCCGTTTTTAGATCAGCGGATTGTTTAAAAATAATGGTGGCAAACCGTTTGTTTTCTGTTTTACATTGATACCAATGATAAACATAACCCATCCGTTAGACAAAAAAATCCTGTATGCTGCACCTTTATCTCCGTCCCAAAAAAAATAATGACTAACATAACGGACGCTAACGGATGCAATTCAAAATCCCATTGATTTCAATGAGATTTTTAACAGGTCCGTTTTTATCCGTTATCCTGATCTAAAAACCGATCAGAGTAACGGATTATACAATGCAAGTGTGAACTTATTCGTATGTAGGTTAGTTTGACCTTATAGCCATATTAGCTCTGTTTAATTTAAGGTATCTATTACATTTCTTTAATTACAGTACGTTAATGGAAGCTATATTCCCCAAACGAATCATTCTGAATAAGGAATCATGCTGTAGGTCTCGTGATCCCTCTAGGCCAAACAAGAGAGATCGAATGTTTAATATACAGGCTTATAGTCCCCCATTCAATTATTAGATGCCCTTGTTTAAGGAGACCTTTCTGATGACAGATTATCTTTAAATGCTATGTACACCTTCGAAAGCGATTGACCTTTTTATTAAAAATAAATCAATCAGTGTTTTTGTGCAACTTTCTAATTAGTTTTTATTAAAAATTATTTTTATTTTTTGAGATACAGCTGCTTTGCATTCTGTATACAGAGCAGCTGTATCTGAAAAAGTAAAAAAATAATTTTTACGCTAAAAACTGAATCCACACACGATCAACCTGTAATCTATCACATCTAAGTTCATCGTCTGAGAGCGCGCGTGCGGCCATTATGTATGGTCCGACCCCCTTCCCTGCTTTGTACGGGTCTCAAATCTAGTTACTGCGCATGCGCCGCTATGGTGTATAGAACAGGACATCTATGTGCATGCGTGAGATTTAGTGTGTCCTGGCGGGAGGTGAGGACCTGCCAATCAAAAGTAAGGAGTAAGGCTGGGTTCACACGACCTATTTAGAGGCGTAAACGAGGCGTTTTACGCCTCGAATTATGCCTGAAAACACTGCTCAAATACGACCTGTAATTTTACGCGTCGCTGTCAAAAGACGGCGCGTAAAATAACAGCATCATCAAAGAAGTGCAGGACACTTCTTGGGACGTAATTTGAGCCGTTTTTCATTGACTTCAATGAAGAACAGCTCCAAATTACGGCTGTAATTGACGCCTCGCAAAACGCGAGTACGAGCAATTACGTCTGAAATGCAGGAGGTGTTTTCTCCTGAAAACAGCTCCGTAATTTCAGCTGTAATTGTCGAGGAATGAAGATATGACTCTCATGCCCATTAGTATACGGTGCAGGAACACTAAACAATTGAATACTAAAGGTACAGAGCCTACTTAGAACATAATAATAGGGTACATAAAAATGATTTTTCACCCATTACCACCAGGTATTGCTGGTTTAATAAGTTAAATGCTGGTGACAGGTTCCCTTTAAGGGCTTGATACCAAGTTCAGTCATAAAAGCTAATAAAATAAAGGTGGAAAATAGAATCCATAACAATATTTTGTTGAGCCAAATTTGATGATTTATGAGCATGAAATTAATAAAATGTTTTGTTTTTTTTTTAGAATATTTGGGTGGCTTGCATTTGTATAATCTTTTCTGTTCCTGTAAATGTCAGCTCCCCCCATGTTTGCCACCTGGGAACATTTTGGGCTAAAGAATAAAATCACAAATATATTAATTCAGAATAATTGTTGATGTATTTAAAATAATATACTCAAAATAATTTTAAGCAGTACAAACTCCCTCATAGCTTAATGCCACCGAAGCTCTCCTCTTATACAACATCATAGTCCTAAACTTGTGAATACTTAGGCCTAGCTTGCACTTGCACGGAAATAACCTAGGCTACTTGTATCATGTATGCAGTACTCCATCTGTCATATTAGCCCATGTCTTGTCTATTTTCTTCCTGAATTATGCAATAGATACAGACTACTTATAAGTGAATGCACTACAGTACTTACAATTGTGCACGGAATACTACTGTCAGCAGCTCGAATCCTACTCCTGCTGCCAGTCCAAGGTCAAGACCGAGTAATACAGCTGCAAGAAAGGTCACCAACCATACTAACTGCAAAGAATAAAGGAACAATGAGAAGTCATGTATTTCATTTGGATATACAGGGTGGGCCATTTATATGGATACACCTAAATAAAATGGGAGTGGTTGGTGATATTAACTTCCTGTTTGTGGCACATTAGTATATGGGAGGGGGGAAACTTTTCAAGCTGGGTGTTGACCATGGCGGCCATTTTGAAGTTGGCCATTTTGTATCCAACTTTAGTTTTTTCAATGGGAAGAGGGTCATGTGACACATCAAACTTATCGAGAATTTCACAAGAAAAACAATGGTGTGCTTGGTTTTAACGTTACTTTATTCAAAAGGATAGGTCTTGCTGCACACCCTCTACTGTTAGGGTCTGCTTCCCCTCCCTTAAGGCCTCCAGGACTGTTGCAAGTTACCGTCCCTGGGGCCAGAGGAGAAAGAATGGTATGCCGGTTGTCCCCCCCATCCCTACCCCAGCATAAAATCTGCTGGGAGTAGTAGTGGAAGGAGCACTTGGCCCCTCCGCACCTTTGTTTGGCACACTATCTACATTATTTGACCCATTCACCACATTTTTATTAATCACGTTATTACCTATCACATTTTTAAGCATATTCTCATACATCATTTCTTTGGCCAGGTCAGGTTCAATATTTTTCTTTTTTTCCGTCACTCTCCCCCCCCCCTCCTCCACTTCCCACCTCTGCATCATTGGGTGTTTTTGTGGAGAGACCGCCAGATGTTATAGGCGGTACCGCCACGCTACCCTCCGCTTCATTAGTGTCCATGGCAACCAGGGAGGGGAGACATTATTAAGACAATCTTCTTGCCAGGCAATTACTTCTCTCTTTCCGATGCTGACACTGCCTTGTCTGTGGTGTCCAAACCACTCCCCTTTCTCAGGGAATGGCTTCCCACTGGATCCTCGTTGTCAGCATCGCCTCTGTCCGGGGCGGTAGCTGACTTTCCTGCTACTCTGTCAGCCAACTCAGATGTTACAGAGCTGGCTGACATCCAGTCAGCTACATCACCAGAAAACCGCCGCTGATTTCTGGTCCACCTCGTTCACCGGCCCTTGACTCACGCTACTGGCCGGCTTCAGGGGCTCGCCTTCCGTCATCCTCGGGACCACTCCCCCTGACACGATGGCACCAGTAACGCCCCCTTTGCAGGGAACGGCGTCACGATTTTCTCCCCGCTTACCCATTCCAGCCCCACTGTATACCTTCCCTGTATAACTATCGGGGCCTGATCTCAAAGATTTGACGGTATTCCTCTAACGATAAGAGATTCCAGCTGCTCAGCCAGAAGGACCGGTAGTCCGACACAATCCAGAAACATTTGCAGATAATAGGTAGATTGAACATCATCCCTGTATAATTCCTGATAAAAGGAATAAAATTCCTCATTAAACTTTTTAGGATGCGCAGTGATTTTTCCACTTTTATCTTTGATTTTTGGAATGGGTGTGATCCCATATACCCACGTGGCTAATCTAGTGAGTAACTGCTTTTTTTCCCCATTCGAACATACATTGCAACCCTGTGAGATCTCTTCAGTTTCTCCCTATCTGATAACCAATGTTCAAAGTGTTCCTAACTCCTATCCACAATCTTTTATGGTCTAGAATAGGACTGGCAAGGTAGTTTATATAGTCTACTCTACGCTTGTGGCATGTAGGAGTGTTTTTTTTTTGCGGCAGTGTACCACATGAGCGAGAAGGCGGCCCCTGAATGCTGCATTTGCAGTTTCCCAGCATAAGTAAGGGTCCAATGAATGTTGTGCGTTATCAGATGTAAATTCCAACCTGCATCGTTGCAATAAGGTGTTTTAAAGGAATAGTCATCGCAAAGGAAGGAGGTAAAATGCCAAAGATAAACACTCTCCCTCGGAACATAATCTATTAAATTCTACAGCCTCTTCCTGTTTCTAATATGTAAAATGGCGTCCGGCAGTCGCGATTTTGCTGATTAGTACGCCTCAAATCCTAAAATTTTTAGATTTCACTGAATACAAAACTTTTGGGACATTTAGACTGAAGTCTATTTGTTATAGAAACTATTCGCTCATCTCGAGTCATCTGGGTGATCCTGTCTCCAGTGATCTATCAAGTCAGCCTGCTCCAACGGTGAAGGTAGCACCTGATCTCCGGTTCTCGGCAACAAAAGCCTTGATAATGTACTTTCCTTTCCTCCAAAGTATTCAATAGTGTTTAGGTCACCCCCAACAATCTTGTGACGGTTTGGATCAGAGCCCTTTACAACGGTATGGAGCCATACAGCCTCGTGCACTGTTTTCTGTATGAGCTCTTAGGGGATCATGCACACAGCATTGTATACAGTATTATATGCATAGCATTATACTGTCCCTGTTAGTACACACTGGTCACATTGGGCAACAATATACAGTAAATAACCATTTTGCTGTAGTTTATTTTTTGTACGCGTGGTCCATCATAAGCCCACCTATCAAAATGGTATAATAGTTAATTATATTTAATTTCTAATCATAATTATTTACATAATTACATGTGAATTGTGTACATTATCACCATATGGATGCATTAATATAATACATTTACTTTTCATGTACAATTTCATGTTAAGCCACATACTATACATACATTATTGCAGCAACATTCCTGTTAATACATGAATGCAAACAATGTCCGTAACATGCAATTAGCCAATAATCTGTAAGCAATATATATTCTCTAATATCCTTTGACTTTGTATACACATTGTAACATGGTTGCTTAAATATTAGTGTTTCTTGGTATAGAAAATGTGCACAAGAAGTACAGTTATAATTTGCGGTCTTATTTATATTCTTTTCAACGGTTTTGTCGTTATTTTGGTGTCCACGGGTAACAGAAAGCAGCCATTACATGGCCCTTAGGGGTTATCATCCAGATTTCCACAAATCTTGAATGGCTCATAAATCCACACTATTAAACAATTCACATTCCGAAACTGCTCCATCTATTCAACTGGTTTCTTGAGTCAGTGCACACCTTAGTTCAGGAATTATTTTCTTGAAGCTAGGAAAAGCAGTGATATAAGTCCAGGCCAGATCGGAGAGGCAGGAATTGTGGGATGACAGACAATATATATATATATATATATATATATATATATATATATGAATACGCTTTTTTTTTTTGTTTTAATAAAATGTTCTCATCAATAAGCAAAGTTGCATCAGTGGCTGCAATCTACGTAGACCTCTGTATGCCTCACACATTCATTATATCCCATGTTCATTCCAGAGGGGAGCTCTTCAGGTAATGTGCTGGATGACTTCATGTGATCACAGCTGCGCCGCTATGCACGTCTGGGAAAAAGGACATAAAGTACTTTAAATCTCTAACAAATAGCCATGAATCTTTATTTAATAGCAGGAGGAAAATCTGCATAGCTACAGAACCAATAGTTACCAATCAAAATCTGTTTTAAAACCATATCTAATTGATAATTGGCAGTAGTAAGACTCTATTCACACCACGTTTATGGACAATGTCAGAGGGGTACATTTGTTTACCAGAAAACTATCTAAATGTACATTGTGACATACCCAGAGCGTTCTTTTTGACAGATCTGAAAACTGTTTCTTGACCGTTTTTAAAAAAAATTGTACAGTAATTCTTATTTCAGGTACATAAGCAATAATGGTTGACTGGCTTTGTATTGGTGCCGGGAGAAACATCCCAGACACCATTTTCTTGTCGTTTGCTGCGCCGTAACAGTGGTGAGTACGCATACAGCATGGTTATGTAAGAGTGTAGGGGAGAATTCCCAACTCTTAAAGGCGACTTTAGAACCTAATTTGTATACTTGTATTTATACTAGTGCTGTGATTTTTGAGCTGTTATGCTGTCTTGGTGTCATGTTATGTTGTACTGTTATATAGTGCACTTTGTATTGGCATGTGTGGCAGATGATGATTGACTGACTGGTGGCTAAGTTGCTTTGGTGCTGGGATGTAAATCCCAGACAACATCTTGGTCAAATTTCTGCTGCGCCATAACAGCTTCAGGATGTTGCAGCGTGGCTACACTGTGGCCTGACGTTTGGGTGGCGCTTAGTGTATAAAATGGCTGATATTGCCAGACCAACCCCTGCCTCCCAGTGATTGCTGCAAAAAGGCAGCATTGGACGGTGGATAAGTTCCCTGGGGGCTTCCTGCGTGACAAGCATAGGGGCTGCAAGATAGTGACAGGTCTGGAGATGAAAGAGGACAACCCCTGGATAAGAGGAGCCCAAGCTCTGTCCTGCAAAGGGCCAAAAATTATTGTCCTTTTAACTGCTTAATGACAATTTTCTATTCAACTGGGTATAGCTGTATGCACATTGACATTTAAAAAGATACTGTTTTGTTAGCCCATTTTTATAGTTTTACTAGTGCATGGATTTTTTTGTTTTTATCTTTAATTTAATAATTACTATCTGTAGACACTGCTCAAGGAAGCTCGAGTCCGCCCCACATAACCCGGCTTTCTAATTCTGTTTAGTTTCCTTTGCTATTATCACTAGGGAAGCTACTTATCTTGGCTTGGGCAGGGCAATGAATCTGTTAGGCTTCGTTCACATCTGTGCTGGGGCTCCGTTCCGTCAGAGCTTTTCGTCGGAACGGAGCCCTGACAGACACAAACGGAAACCATAGGTTTCCGTTTTCATCACCATTGATTTCAATGGTGTTGGATCTGGTGCCAATGGTTTCCGTTTGTCTCAGTTGTGCAAGGGTTCCGTCGTTTTGACGGAATCAATAGCGTAGTAGACTACGGTAAATTTGAATAGACATGGAAGGTCTTCAGGATGTAGATCAATGTGGCTCTGGCTTTTATTTTATTTTTACTAATTGCATTAATTTATGAAGCGTATACTCACAGCATAATCATTATTCATGGTTATTGGACTATTGAAATTTTCTTTTGCATCAAACTTGGTCTCTTTCACTTGCTCCTAATAAAAATAAAATATTATTTTACAAATCACGTGACACTATAATGGGCAGTGGAAGTGTTCGTTTTGAACTAGTGCATTGCACGGTGCATTATAAGGGCATGACCAGACGTGGCGGAGTTCTGCATACACTGTCCGCATCAATGCCGCACAGAATCTGCGTTGCAGATTCTGTTGCGGCTTTGCCTAAGATGGGCATTAAATTGATGCGGACTAGCCATTGCATATTGAGGGGAAGAGGGCTTCCCTTCTCTCTATCAGTGCAGGATAAAGAGAAGGGACAGCCCTTTCCCTAGTAAAAGTAAAAGAAATTCATACTTACTCGGCCGTTGTCTTGGTGATGCGTCCCACTTTCGACATCCAGCCCGACCTCCCTGGATGACGCGTCAGTCCATGTGACCGCTGCAGCCTGTGATTGGCTGCAGCCGTCACTTGGACTGAAACGTCATCCCGGGATGCCGGACTGGAGGAAGAAGCAGGGAGTTCTCGGTAAGTATTTTTTTACAGGTTGATGTATATTGTGATCGGAAGTCACTGTCCAGGGTGCTGAAACAGTTACTGCCGATCATTTAACTCTTTCAGCACCCTGGACAGTGACTATTTACTGACGTCGCCTAGCAACGCTCCCGTAATTACGGGTGCACACACGTAGTCACCCGTAATTACTGGAGCCCCATTGACTTCTATGGGCCTGCCCGTGCCATAATAACGGCCCGTGATTACGGGCGTTTTTGCGTTAGTGTGCATGGGGCTTCAGTCTGGCTGTAGACCTAGAAATACATAGGTCCAGCCAGAATGAAGAAATGTCATGTTTGTAAAACAAATACGCTACATAGCACACATAACATCTGCGGACTCCATTGCGGAATTTTGACTCTCCATTGAAGTCAATGGGGAAATTTCGCAATGAGTCGGCAACAAGTCCGCTACACGTCCGCAACAGTCAGTGTATGCTGCGGACACCAAATTCCGCACCGTAGTCTATGCTCCGCAGCGGAATTGTCCGCAACGTGTAAATGAACCCAACTAAAAAGATGTGGAAAGCAATGGAGAAATGTGTACGCTGCGGATTTCCGCTGTGGACTGTCGTCAGTGGAATTCCAGAGCAATTCCGCCACGTCTGGTCATGCCCTAATACTTTTCAGTAAATGTTTTGTAAAATAGAATTGGACTAATCGCTATAATTGCACCGATAGTCCGAACACTTTTTAGAACCCATACCGAAATTGACCAAAGCATGGACTGGTAATTTATTATTTCCTAGTAAACGTAGCTCACTTCTTCTGGGCTTGTCTGGCTTCCCACCTTCAATCATGCTTCCTAGTCCTCTTCAAATATTATTGTTAATGTTCACGCTGTACTGAGATGAACTCCCATAGACGCATGAGCCTGTACTTTTCACCAAAGTTTTTACATCTCTCGCTGTCTGAAACACTTTGGGTCTCCGTAATGTGACGTGTGTAAATGATCAGTTGACTTAAAAGAAATCTATTTTGTGTTATATAGCATTTGAAAGGTGAGAAGAGAGGACTCTATGATGTGGAATAGGGAAGTATTATCTCACGAAGACAACCCCTTTCCAAATGCTCTATTAGGGGACTTCCCCACTCAGGACCACCTTCTCTGAGGAAAAACCGAGACCTGCAGAGTATTCGCGACTCCCACTCTAGCATACCCAGTTTGTCCATATATTACGTGGACATCCATTAATTTCCTCTTAAGTGTACGCATTGTCTACCGGAGATATCATCTGATTATCGGGAGTTTCAGAACCTGGGGTAACACGATATGTGTATGCAATGAGCTAGTTCAGAACAGCTGTACTTAAATTAATATCCAATGGCCAAAATCTGTGTGTGTGTAAACCCAGTCCAATTGGTGTTCTTTTTGCGATTGAAATGTAGTTTACATCAAAACGGTCTCATGAAAAAGAGGTCTTGCTGTAAATAGCAACTAATCCGAGTTTTCTGTTCATTGTCTGAGCTGCAATGATGAACTCTGGTTTTTATGGGCAGCAAAACCACTTTTCCCATGGGATAGTTTTGGGTTCTGCATATATTCTATGTAAATATATGGTTATATTTACTTGCTTACATTTTTGCTGTGCCCTGACACAGATTACATAGGTTTGTAAGAATATGCAATTGCTTGTATAATATAATTACCGTAGCCTCTTTTACTTTAGCTAAGTTATCCAGATTCTTCTTTTCTAGTACATGCAGGACTGCATCATGGATGGTTAGGAAAATCATAGAGGTTGTAATATCATCATCAAAAAATCCACATTTTATCAGTTTTTCCAAGAGATTACCTGAAAACAGGAAATAAAAGCCAGAAATACTGTAATACACATTTATTATATATGGTTTATGTGTGTATTTTATGCTCTTTCATTTATAGACATCTGGTGTTTTTATCATAAAAAGCTATCTTCAGTGTCAGAGTTGTCCTATTCTGTCAAAATGTAAAAAAAATTATATTCAGTCATTTCTTTAGTTTAGTTATATCTGCTGATTGTACAGAGCCAGCACCCATAGACTTATATGGGTTCATATTATATCTCCGTATTCTGCCAATATCATACAGTGGCTTGCAAAGATGTGGTTTTTTTTTGTTTGTATCCGACTGAGTATCCTAGAAGAGTGGAAGTGTGTTCTCCTGTAAGGGACTGTTTGTGTACCTGAATCAAAGGAGTTTTCCCATCTTGGAAATTTATGTCATATCCACAGGATATGCCATAAAATTCTGATAGATGCGGGTCTCACCTCCGGGACCCGCACCTATCTCTAGAACAGGGCCCTCTAAACCCCATTCCAGCTTACTCGGCTCCCCTGCCTCCCTGCCACTTCCTGGTTAGGTGGTCGGGAGTTACGGAAACAGCCGAGTTCTCACTGAGCTACGCTGTTTCCGTAATTCCCATAAAAGTGAATGGGAGTTACGGAAGCAGCGTAGCTTAGTGAGCTCGGCTGTTTCCGCAACTCCTGACAACCTGACCAGGAAGTGTCAGGGAGACAGCGGAACCGAGTAAGCTAGAACAGGGTTTAGGGGGCCCCGTTCAAGAGATAGGTGCGGGTCCCAGAGGTGGGACTCGCATCTATCAGACCTGTGGATATGCCATAATTCTCCAAGATGGGTTCACACTGAGTTTTTTGCGCTCAATGGCTGAGTTTTTTTCTGCCTGCAAAAAACTCAGTGTGAACAGGTCCTTAAAGAGGCTCTGTCACCAGATTTTCAAACCCCTATCTCGTATTGCAGCAGATCGGCGCTGCAATGTAGATAACAGTAACGTTTATTTTTTTTCAAAAACGAGCATTTTTGGCCAAGTTATGAGCATTTTTATATTTATGCAAATGAGCCTTTCTTAAGTACAACTGGGCGTGTTTAAAGTTATGTCGAAGTGGGTGTGTATTGTGTGTGCAGGAAGTGACGTCACAGCGTGATCTCTCGAGAACACGCTGTGTGTCTGTGCACTGCCAGAAGCTGGGTGTTAACGAAGAGAAGTGGATGATGCTGATTCGTCAGCATCATACACTCCCATTCACAATGCCCAGCTAGTAAAACAAGTAAAAACGCTCAGATGTACACACACAATACACGCCCACTTGTACATAACTTTAAACACGCCCAGTTGTACTTAAGAAAGGCTCATTTGCATAAATATAAAAATGGTCATAACTTGGCCAAAAATGCTCGTTTTTGAAAAAAACAAAACGTTACTGTAATCTACATTGCAGCGCCGATCTGCTGCAATACGAGATAGGGGTTTGAAAATCTGGTGACAGAGCATCTTTAAGGGACTATTTGTGGTTTGAGTTCCAGTACTATCCGTCCAGCCCATTGTCTATGTTTGTTCCTTAGCCAGGGGACGGCACAGAATAAACGAGGAAGGAGGGAACGTGTAAGAGTGTGGGGAAAACTTGTTTTTATCTTTTCTGTGTTTACCCTGCATTGGCCTTATGCAGATGTAGCCATCTTTAACTTGATTCTGATAACTTGCTGCAGCGTGATATCACACAACAAAAGCCATTGAAAAGTCATTGAAAGAGTCAAGTTAAGAGATCTAGCCATTGTTTGTTTAATGCGTTAAAAGTCAATGTAAAGACGGCTACATCTGTATCACCCAAGCCTCACCTTACAAACTGATTATTTATTTTTTATTAATTTACAAGTTCTTTATCTCTGGCAATTTGACAAACTAGCTAAATACTGTATAGATTGTGTCTACTGTTGTCTACTGCTCACAGAATTGCGTGATAAGGCCAGGTTCACACGTTCATGTAGTGGTGCGGGTGGGAAACAGGACATATGACCTTGACCAATGTCCAGTTCCTCATTTTGTAGCTCATATGCTGCTATTCACATGCGCTCTGGATCTGGAATCAAATACCCTAACACTTTTGTGGGCCCGTGATCTTGGTAAAGTAAATCATTGCTGTTAAGCAATTTTACATGCTCTACCAATTTGGCACAGTTTCTGCCAAGGGCTATGTTTCATTTTAAGATGATGGTTTAGGCATACAGAGTCTTCACAGCATAATGGTTCTCCTGAGAGGACTGGGTAGGGTGGGCAATTCTGCTTTAACCCCTTAGTGACCAGCCCATTTTAGGCCTTAATGACCAAGCTATTTTATTCGTTTTTCTATAGTCGCATTCAAAGAGCTATAACGTTTTTATTTTTTCATCTACATAGCTGTATGAGGACTTGTTTTTTGCGGGATTAGTTGTGCTTTTTAATAGCACCATTTTTGGGTACATATAATTTTTATATTAACTTTTATTAACCTTTTTGGGGGGGATTATAACAAAAACCTGTTCTATGCGTTTTTAAATTGACGCCGTTCACTGTGCGGCGTAAATAACACGTTACCTTTATTCTATGGGTCGGTACGATTACGGCGATACCACATATGTAGAGGTTTTTTTATGTTTTACGACTTTTGCACAATAAAAACACTTTTGAACTAAAATTATTTGTTTTTGCATCGTCGCTTTCCAAGAGCCGTAACTTTTTTATTTTTCCATCAATGTAGTGATTTTTGGGCTTGTTTTCTGCGGGACAAGACGTAGTTTTGAATGGTACTGTTTTGGGGTGGATGGGACTTATTGATTCATTTTTATTATGACTTTTTGGGGGGGCAATGGAAAAAAATTGCAATTTCGCCATGTTTTTTTGCGTTTTTTTTTTACGGTGTTCACCTTGCGGTTTAAATGACATATTAACTTTATTAATGGAGTCATTACGGTCGCGGCGATACCACATATGTGTACTTTTTTTTTTTTTTATACACTTTTACTAAATAAAACCACTTTTTATGCAAAAAAATGATTTTATTTATTTTTTTACTGTACTTTTTATTAATAATCTTTATTTCACTTTGATGACTTATTTTATTAGTCCCACTAGGGGACTTTACTGTGCGATGTTCCGATCGCTGCTATAATGCTTTGGTATACTTCGTATACCAGAGCATTATTGCCTGTCAGTGTAAATCTGACAGGCAATCTGTTAGGACGTGCCTCCGGCGCGTCCTAACAGGCATATGTCCATGGCAGACCTGGGGGCTTTTATCAAGCCCCCGGCTGCCATGACACCCCATCGGAGACCCGCGATTGCATTCGCGGGCCGCCGATGGGTGACAGAGGGAGCGCACTCCCTTTGTAAACAAAGTTAAATGCCGCGGTCGCTATTGACGGCGGCATTTAACGGGTTAAACGGCAGCGATCGAAGTAAACTTCGATCGCGGGCGTTGGAGCAGGAGCTCAGCTGTCATCAGACAGCAGAGCCCCGGCTCCTGCCTGCACGGGAGACCCGTGCAGGACTTAGACTAGGCTGACGTGAAAAGGCGTCAGCCTAGCCTAAAGCCCATTAGTGACTCACGTGAAAAGGCGTATTGGTGGTCACTAAGGGGTTAACCGATAGCAGCTTCCAGATTAGAAAACTGTTGCGCGTTGTTTTTTCATAACAAACCCCATAGTTTCCCTTTTTTCAAATGAATTATGAAGTATAAAAAAAGGTACTTACTGTCTATTCCAGCAATATATACATCTACATCAACCTTAAGAAAGTCTTTCAAAACCTAAAGAAATAAAAACAAACAAAAGGTGTATTCATTTTTTTTTTTCATTTCTGCTGGTTGATCTTGCATGGACGGGTTAAATTTCCACTGTATGGAAAACCAATTACACAATGGATTGATACATAATTTGGTGTAACTACCAGGGTAGCAGGCATAGTAGCTGCTATGAGGACCAATATGTTATGTGGGCGTTCATAACTCAGAGGTGATATATAGTAAGTGATTGCTATAGATGATGAAAGGGAAGGGTTGTAAAAAACTGACTGTAGATTGCTGGGAAATCAATGAAAGAAGGAAAAGGGAAAATTGAACTTACTGGAAACCAAAATAATAACTTTTTATAATCAAGTTTATATGCCCTGATCACCCTTGCTGCTGAAGGAGGGGCACCATCCAAAGCTTAGCTATGGGGCCCCATGTTTACTTGTTACACCCCTAATTGAGGCATACTTATTCTGGTCTCCGATTAAAGATAGGCATTGTATAATCCGTTTTTAGATCAGTGGATTGTTTAAAAATAATGGTGGCAAACAGTTTGTTTTCTGTTTTACATTGACACCAATGATAAACATAACCCATCCGTTAGACCAAAAAAATCCTGTACGCTGCACCTTTATCTCGTAAAAAAAACTAATGACTAACATAACGGACGCTAACGGATGCAATTAAAATTCTCATTGATTTCAATAAGATTTTTAACAGGTCCGTTTTTATCCGTTATAATGATCTAAAAACTGATCAGAGTAACGGATTATACAATGCAAGTGTGAACTTAATTGTATGTAGGTTAGTTTGACTTTATAGCCATATTAGCTCTGTTTAATTTAAGGTATCTATTACATTTCTTTAAAGAGGCTCTGTCACCAGATTTTGCAACCCCTATCTGCTATTGCAGCAGATAGGCGCTGCAATGTAGATTACAGTAACGTTTTTATTTTTAAAAAACGAGCATTTTTGGCCAAGTTATGACCATTTTTGTATTTATGCAAATGAGGCTTGCAAAAGTACAACTGGGCGTGTTTACAGTAAAAGTACAACTGGGCGTGTATTATGTGCGTACATCGGGGCGTTTTTACTTCTTTTACTAGCTGGGCGTTCTGACGAGAAGTATCATCCACTTCTCTTCACAACGCCCAGCTTTTGGCAGTGCAGACAGCGTGTTCTCGAGAGATCACGCTGTGACGTCACTCACAGGTCCTGCATCGTGTCGGACGAGCGAGGACACATCGGCACCAGAGGCTACAGATGATTCTGCAGCAGCATCGGCGTTTGCAGGTAAGTAGCTACATCGACTTACCTGCAAACGCTGATGCTGCTGCAGAATCAACTGTAGCCTTTGGTGCCGATGTGTCCTCGCTCGTCTGACACGATGCAGGACCTGGGGAAGTGACGTCACAGCGTGATCTGCCAGAAGCTGGGCATTCTGAAGAGAAGTGGATGATACTTCTCGTCAGAACGCCTAGCTAGTAAAAGAAGTAAAAACGCCCCGATGTACGCACATAATACACGCCCAGTTGTACTTTTACTTTTCAACACGCCCAGTTGTACTTTTGCAAGCCTCATTTGCATAAATACAAAAATGGTCATAACTTGGCCAAAAATGCTCGTTTTAAAAAAAATAAAAACGTTACTGTAATCTACATTGCAGCGCCTATCTGCTGCAATAGCAGATAGGGGTTGCAAAATCTGGTGACAGAGCCTCTTTAATAGCAGTACTTATACTTGATTCCGTGATGCTCATAGATCTGTTGACGACAAGCACAAGAGGTCAGTCATATACCAAGGTTTGACATATTTAAGTGTTGGATATGAATGCAAAATTCTTGACTGAAACTACCAACTGTACTGATGGGTTGTTGGTACTGCTGCCCACAGATTTGAAAGGTCTTAAAGGGAACCTGTCACCAGCCTTTCTGCTGACAGATTATCTTTAAATGCTATGTACACCTTCGAAAGCGATTGATTGATTTTTAATAAAAAGGTCAATCAGTGTGTTTTGTGCAACTTTCTAATTAGTTTTTATTAAAAATTATTTTTATTTTTTGAGATACAGCTGCTTTGCATTCTGCATACAGAGCAGCTGTATCTCAAAAAGTAAAAATTATATTTGCGCTAAAAACTGAATCCACACACGATCAACCTGTAATATATCACATCTAAGTTCATAACTTAGATGTGATAGATTACAGGTGGATCTTGCATGTCAGAGACACGCAAGATCCGCTGACACTGAACCCGTTAGTCCCGCAGACCTGACGGATAGCAGAATCATCGTAAGATACAGCTGCTCTGTATGCAGGATACAAAGCTGCTGTATCTCAAAAAGTAAAAATTATATTTAATAAAAGCTAATTATAAAGTTGCATAAAACACACTGACCTTTTTATAAAAGAAAAAAATTGCGTTCAAAAGTTTATATAACCTAACACAAGTCCCTAATTGTGTTTATGCGACTAAATCCAACAAAATATTATTTTACATTGGCTATAAACAGCCAGATCTTACTTCTGGACCAATAAGTATGTTTGCGTTTATACTGCATGTGGTGTGAGAATTATGGCTGCACCGTCATTTATAGCAGCTGCTTGGTGTCATTGACTTTTTGCGGCACAGGCTCACTGCAGCATTTTTCTGAACCTATACCACAATACAGCTAACATATGGATAAAGCTAATACACTACTAATCATGCTATCTCAAATGTTCTATATCAACGCTTAATTTGTATTACATACCGCTTTTAAACCCTTCATTCCAGACATATCAAGAAAAGACACTGCTCCAAAGTCAATGATTAAACTATGAATATCAATTTTGGGAACCGTCAAATTGTTTGGGAGATCTGAATTCCAGTCTATAACAAAGGGCAGGTCAGAGGTGTTTATTGGTTGGTCCAGCTCTTCAATCCTGTTATTGTCCAATTCTTCTTCAGACTCATATTGGTTTCCTAATGTTGAAATTATACCTTTCTGCAATACAAAGTCATAGACCATTAACTAAAAGTCTACAAAATTGATACAGCATACAATGTAAGTCCCCAGAATTAAGATGTGGATAATTTATTAAGAGGTGCACGCCTCTTAATAATTTAGATGCATCTCTGGGCGTCTAAGCACCAGAAAGTTAAATCGAGCTGGGGTAGAACTTTGCTATAATTTACGCCAGTTTCTGGTGTCAATTATAGTAAATGGAACAAGCCGTGGATGGTCGAGCCATCTTTTGCCAAGCTCTGACAACTTAAAAAAAAAAAGTTACAAAATGTATGTGCAAAAGGCAACTTTTGTACGTCCAAAAACCGTAGATGTTGTGCCTACACCCTTGTCTACAATAAGGCTAGGTCCATAAAAAATGCAGTCGTGTAGGCCTTTGCTGGCCAGTACCGAGCCCTGACACCTCCTTATCAAGCACGTTGAGATGTATTGACTTGCTGACTGAGACCCAGGCCATCTTGCCTTCATTTGTACAAAAACGCTGTTTGTGATACAAAATAATGTATATGTGGAAATACTCCTCATCACTTACTGGCAGGATCTGAAATGTCCCTTTACTTATCAGCTTCTTTATTTTTCTTAGAGCTTTGTTGCGTTTGCGCAGCACTCTCAGTGGGCTAAAACCTGCCTGTAATAGAGAGACATATTGCAGTGTTATAATGTTGTTTCTTAAAGATAAAAATATATACATGGTTTTTATAAGTTTCCAAACTTACAGCTGTTACAAGCTTATCTTTAAAAAAATCAATATTGGCAAAAAATATTGGTGATGGACATCTGAAAATCTTGATTCCGTGATGCTCATAGATCTGTAGACGACAAGCACAACAGGTCAGTCATATACCAAGGTTTGACATATTTAAGTGTTGGATATGAATGCAAAATTCTTGACTGAAACTACCAACTGTACTGATCGGTTGTTGGTACTGGTGCCCACAGATTTGAAAGAGTCTTAAAGGGAACCTGTCACCAGCTTTTCACCTATTTAACTATATTTACCCCTGCTGTCAAAAGTTAATTGGCGTTATCCCCTCTCCTATACTGCACCTCCGACCGTAAATAACGTTCTGCACACATTTTCTGCCCTTTATGGTAATAATCCATTAGTCTCGTTAGTTCCTCTTCTTATGCCTGCCCACCGCCCTGAATATCGAAAACTCATCTGAGAGAGCGCACGTGCAGTCATCTTGTATGCTCCAACACCCGACCCTGCTTCGTACGGGTCTCAAATCTAGATACTGTGCATGCGCTGCTATGGTAGCCCGTTGTGCGAACGCACTAGAACAGGACATCTATGTGCAAGCATGGGATTTAGTGTGTGCTGGGGGAGGCGAGGACCTGCCAATCAAAAGTAAGAAGATGGGGTAAACTCGGAAAGGCTTGAGGAATGAAGATATGACTCTTTTCAAAAGAAGATATGACTCTCTTATGCCCATTAGTATACGGTGCAGGAACACTAAAAAATTGAATACTAAAGGTACAGAGCCTACTTAGAACATAATTATAGGGTACATAAAAAATATTTTTCACCCACTACCACCAGGTATTAGGTGAAATGGTGGTTACAGGTTCCCTTTAAGGGCTTGATACCAAGTTCAGTCATAAAAGCTAATATAATACAGGTGGAAAATATAATCCAGGACAATATTTTGTTAAGCCTAATTTGTTGGTTTATGAGCATGAAATGAATAAAATGATTTTTTTTTTAAAAAACGTAAATATTTGGACGGCTTACATTTGTATAATCTTTTCTGTTCCTGTAAATGTCAGTTCCCCCAATGTTTGCTACCTGGGAACATTTTGGGCTGAAAAATAAAATCACAAATATATTAATTCAGAATAATTGTTGATGTATTTAAAATAATATACGCTCAAAATAATTTTAAGCAGTACAAACTCCCTCATAGCTTAATGCCACCGAAGCTCTCCTCTTATACAAGATCATAGTCCTAAACTTGTGAATACTTAGGCCTAGCTTGCACTTGCACGGAAATAACCTAGGCTACTTGTATCATGTATGCAGTACTCCATCTGTCATATTAGCCCATGTCTTGTCTATTTTCTTCCTGAATTATGCAATAGATATAGACTACTTATAAGTCAATGCCCTACAGTACTTACAATTGTGCACGGAATACTACTGTCAGCAGCTCGAATCCTACTCCTGCTGCCAGTCCAAGGTCAAGACCGAGTAATACAGCTGCAAGAAAGGTCACCAACCATACTAACTGCAAAGAATAAAGGAACAATGAGAAGTCATGTATGCCATTTGGATATCGAGTGTTTTACACAATTCCAGGATCATTCTATCATTTTCATTACCGTACCACTCAACAGGAATCTAAAAAAAAAATCTATGGAATTTGTTGTGAATCTATGATTATAAAAGTCCAAGTTCATCCAAAAAATAACTGTATATTGATGACATTTGATAACTTTATGTAAAAGCGTGAAAATTGTAGAATTCAAATAGAACTAACTCAACCATGAATGCAGCAGCCAGGTTGATCTATATCTAGCAGTAATACTGGCTTCTCTGCTTTGTATCGCTCATTACACTGCTTACTCGTTTCTTGTAGAAGTAAATTCAGAACTCTACTACTAGTCTCCAAAGGTCTAAACAATACTTCACTATCACACATCTCCGCTCTCACCTCCATCTGCCTACCCAACAGGGCTCTTTTCTCGACCAATGACCTCCTTTATTACATCTTCTCACCCCCGTCTGAAGGACTTCTATCGTGCTGCACGCATTCTGTGAAGCTCACTGCCCTGGACCATTGGACTTGCTTCTAACATTCCCAGCTTTACTTATATTCCCCTGAATAAAAGTAGAGCCAGTTGACTTGTTTTGATTACTGCTCATTTTACTTGTTTGTTACTTCCTTATTTGTAAAGCGCTGTAGAATATATTGGTGCTATATACAGTAAATATTCTATTGCCTACAGACAAAGACTACATTATTGTGTGAACTTAATAGTCCTGCTGACTACCGGTACATGTTAGCACTTTTTTTTAAAATAGTTGATGCTGTAATCTAATGAAATGCTTTAAAAATATATAATTTACCTTAATATATAAACTAGAGTTGCAATCCTAAAAATATTTTTCAAAGCAAGAAAAGCTCTTTCTTTGGTTATATCACTTTAAATGTGCTAGATACGGTTATCTAAATTACTTGGAGAAGGTAATTTACAGAGTTGAAGACTCTATGGACTCCCATTTTATTACTATACTTATTGTAACACTTTGGACCGAGACAAGCAATCCTACTATGCAAACAACTTGTGTCTTGTCATTGTTTAAAACTCTATTTTCTTTTTGGCAGCTGTTTAAAGAGCTGTGAGGTAATACAGTCGATCAACTTTCATTAATTATTGGCTCTGGTCCTTGGACATTGCACTATTATGCTATGAGGGCTGATTCATACTAACCTATATATGTTTATATACAGCTTAGACATACTACTAAGTACTTACACAGTCATATTTATCTTTCCGGAACAAATTAGGAATTTCATTGAACTGCATTAGCATGCCCTTCAGATTAATGACGACTAAGGCGGCAAGCACAGACTAAAAGAGAAAGAGAAGAAAATAAACAATATTATTACATTTACTGATGGAGATTATTTATATTAAGGAATGATACTTTTAATATATCATGGAAGCTTACCTTTTGCAGCGGTTCTAGGAGGAATCCAATAGCCAACGTGACAATCATGACAATTATTGCTGATAAAAGTCCTGCCACCTGTTGATTAATATATTATATATAAGCATTTTTTTATTTAAAAAAAAAAGCATGATACCATGTTATTATACATCCTCCTTGTGTGCTAGGAAAGCGAGAGAGCAGGGAATAGTCTTGTGTGCAGGCGGGTGACTGAATGACCAGAAAACCCAGTTCCATAACTCCAAAATGATCAACAACAAGTGCAACTTATTTAGTTACAGTAGGAAGAGAAGCTCTGGAGCACTAACTGCTGCTCGTATAAGTTAAATTCTATGCAGACTGAACATTTTTAAGCACGTATAAGTGTTATTTGGCCAGAGATGTACACATTTGTACCTGTTCTATGCACTTTTTTTTTTATATAATTTTTTAAATTGCTGTTGATTTATACAGCAAAATATTCCATACTACATAACAAAAAAAACAAAGAAAATGTTCAGAGTTAACATTATATCAAACAAAATATTATGCAGTACAGACACTATCCCAAAAGTCAATGTTAGAAAATCAACAGTCACCTACTAAAACCCTGGAAAATATCGCGTAGGGAGGGGAGAGAGAGAAAAAAACAAAACATTACTCCTCAAACAGCTACTAACAGGTTTTAAACCTGCCCTAAGTTCTTTTTCTGTTCGGGGCATAGTTCCACTATCCATCTCTTCCAGATCTTCTAAAGAATGTTTACTCTTCCTCTTTGCTTAGCGACAAGTAATATGATCTTTCGAAAAGCATTGCTTTATTCACCTTATGGTGCCATTCTACTTCCCGTGAGAAATCTTTTGAGATCCATTTATAAATGATAACCAATCTTGCCAGAAACAAAATCTTTTTAATTAGTTTGCTACAACCACAATCTTTCAGAAGACTGGAGATGCCAAAAATAATGTACTTGCTCTATTCTAATTGAAGCTGCAAATGGGCTAATCCAGGCAAATAGATTGCTCTCTGATTGATGGTTCTTTACTGTGGCATTAACATTTCTTTCATGTATATATTTAAAATTATTCTGCGTATAGTTGTACCCATATGTAGCATTAATATTTAACTTGCATATGTTTTCTTAAAGGCTGCTATTTATTTGGAATTTATGTAATTGAAATCATTCAATAAAACAAGGTATTTGAAAAAAACAACAAATGACAATGTCAAATTGAAATCAGCATTGCACAGAATTGTTTGCATCCTATGGAAAAATAGCTGCGTGCAATCACACTTTATATAATGATTTCCAATTATCATAATAATTAAATCACCTACTTTACATAATTGTAGCAGGTAAAAGCATCACTACCTGAAGGAGATCATTATACAGTGATATTGAAGTATGAGTCAAGATTTTCCATTTTGCATCATGTTGAATGTATAGAGCTCAGGTCTGTGTAGGTATGTCTAGAGCTAAATGTCTTTCTCTTCATATGCATGAATCTATTGTGTTAATTCATGAGTCTAGTTTGAATTATAAGACTATGGAATGTCCTAGTTGCTCCCAGAACATGTGCATGATGTGTTTCTAGGCCAACTCACGCGGGGTCAGAAAATAAATGGGTATTCTGTTACTGTATCGTTATCTATATTACATACAGGGTAAAGTGCACAAGTGCATCTGAGGATGCGTACAGCATATCATTCATAATCTCATGCAATCTCACTGCTAGTAATCATAGTAGAAGCTTATTCAAACTAAGGCTGCATGTACTTAAAACTGGGAATAAAGGACATGCCTTTATATTTCAATATAAAAGTTTAAGAAATGGAAAATGGAGAAAATACATTCAACTGTACTTGTACATCAGCCTTTTGTGTCCAATTATAATAAAATCCCAATGACAGAAATCTTCTTTGTTATACTGCAACTGGCCAATATACCATTGTTCCACCATTGGGGTGTTACCTTCATCATCGCTTCTTTTTCTCTATTTTACCCTATAGTTCAGACCCATTTATACGAACGGATAATCGGTCAGATTTCAATGCTGACCAGCGATCATGCATGATAATTACTTCATGTAAATAGGTGTACCGACTCAATGACTAGCGTTAAAACGCTGGTTGATTTGTACATATGATCGTTTATGTCAACAAAAAAATAATCGTTGGTTGTTCTGAGATTGTGGTATGTAAACATGTATCGTTTGTGTAATAGCAGATATGTGACTTTTTTAACGGTTTAGTGACCAGCAATCCTTATCTTGACTCTGATAACTTACTGCAGCGTGATAACGTACCACTAAAATTGAAAACCATTGAAAAAGTCAAGTTAAAGTTTCTTGCCACCGTGTATTTAACACGTTAACATTTACAGGATCATTGGGGGTCCTATGCTGTGGCTCACATACCCTTCTCTTCCACCACGCAATTCAGTTTTATGCATGCATAGTAGAATAGTGGAGAGAAGGGAAAGGGAAACGCTGCTACAGGCACCTTATTGCTAAAGTGATTTTAAGATGATATATTTGATTTATAGGCTAGTTCATTTATGGAATATTCACCTGTGTTTTCCCCCCTGTGCTTTCTTGGACAGCAGATCTTGACAATGAAGTACTTGCAGCAAACCCCCTGAAACAGCCACCGAAGATGTTGCTTAATCCAAAGGCTACCAGCTCCTGAAAATGTATTAAATAAGTCACATTACTAAACCTGACCATAGACAGAAATTTTATTTTCTGATGTGACTAGAAAACATTTGCCAACATAAGAATGATTTCCATGTGGAAAATCATATCAACTGTTGCAAACATAATTCCTGTGCATTGTTGTACGTGTAATTTCTCATTCATTATCTTATTAAATACATAATTATGACAGCATGTCATGCTTGCTTCGACTGGTGGAACAAGCATCCGTATATTAGAACCATTTATAAGGCGTTCACTTCTTAAGTTTTGTCGCATCTTACTCCCGATTGTTTATCATTAAGACTGCAATTTAAATACCAGTCTTAATAAATCTCCCCAACAGTTATTTTATTTTTTATATTTTTTTAAACTTCAACCTCATTTTTTCAATTGTAAATTAACTTCACAATATGATCTGGCAATTACCTCTGTGTGCCTTGTATTTTAATAGGTGATATAAAGATTATCAAACACATTGTATGATAAGATTATAACCATGGTTTCCACTGCTGGTTAACCATAAGGGCTCAAACACAAAACCGTATTATGGCTCCGTGAACCTCTGAGTTGTATCAGGTTACCATGGACTTCTATATCTCTGCATGAAAATGAGTTGTGCCATGTTCCATAGGTCACAGTATTATGGACTTATTCTCCCCTAGAAGCATTGGTGCTGGTGAGAATACCTAAGTATCACTGTATGGAGCACCGTATTCCATTGATATCTCAATATTGCTGTATGAAGCATCATATAGGCAGCACACATTGTGCCTATAGCTCTATAGTACTGAGCCACAGGAGCTCTGTGTGCCATGTGCCTGACACTTAAAGAGGCTCTGTCACCAGATTTTGCAACCCCTATCTGCTATTGCAGCAGATAGGCGCTGCAATGTAGATTACAGTAACGTTTTTATTTTAAAAAAACGAGCATTTTTGGCCAAGTTATGACCATTTTTGTAGTTATGCAAATGAGGCTTGCAAAAGTCCAAGTGGGTGTGTTTAAAAGTACAAGTCCAAGTGGGTGTGTATTATGTGCGTACATCGGGGCGTTTTTAATACTTTCACTAGCTGGGCGCTCTGATGAGAAGTAACATCCTCTTCTCTTCAGAACGCCCAGCTTGTGACAGTGCAGATCTGTGACGTCACTCACAGGTCCTGCATCGTGACGGCCACATCGGCAGCAGAGGCTACAGTTGATTCTGCAGCAGCATCAGCGTTTGCAGGTAAGATCGACTTACCTGCAAACGCTGATGCTGCTGCAGAATCAACTGTAGCCTCTGGTGCCGATGTGGCCGTCACGATGCAGGACCTGTGAGTGACGTCACAGATCTGCACTGTCACAAGCTGGGCGTTCTGAAGAGAAGAGGATGTTACTTCTCATCAGAGCGCCCAGCTAGTGAAAGTATTAAAAACGCCCCGATGTACGCACATAATACACACCCACTTGGACTTGTACTTTTAAACACACCCACTTGGACTTTTGCAAGCCTCATTTGCATAATTACAAAAATGGTCATAACTTGGCCAAAAATGCTCGTTTTTTTAAAATAAAAACGTTACTGTAATCTACATTGCAGCGCCTATCTGCTGCAATAGCAGATAGGGGTTGCAAAATCTGGTGACAGAGCCTCTTTAAGATGCTTACATTTTATGCATATTACAATGATCTATCATCTGAAATGGTGAAAATAATTATGTAACGTACCTGATTACCATTTATCACATAGTCATGCTTTATGGAATAGACTTTAGCCACAGAAAAACCTATAGCAAATCCAACGATTCCAATGGAAAAGCCGTCAGCTACACATTCCTGGAATACTGAAAGACTTGGTGCCAGTGGAGGCTGGAAGCTATGTATAAAGAAGAGAAGTATGAAAAAAAACTAAGTTATAGAAATAGAATAATATTTTTTCCTCCTTTTTTTTACATGTTTTACCCCAGACAATGTCTCACGCAGTTAACCTGAGATGCCCTGAATGTGATGAAGCCCACTTTGGATAAAGTAAAGGTGATGGTGGAATTTTCCCATATGAACACAACAGCCACAGAGAAGCTGAAGTCTACTCGGTGCAAGATGGGTATGCCAGGGCTGAGGTCCAAACAAGTATGTTTTATGAAGTCGAATGTAGCATTTCGTATGCTTAAACAGGTTCTAGAGTTCAAGGATGAAATCTCCTCTACCCTGGCCCGTATCAATGCACCTGTTGACACTTTGATGCACTGTTCTGGAACCCTTTAAGCAAGTCACTGTGGAGATTAATGCAGGCTGGTACAGTGGACAATTTTTGTTATATTATTTATTATTACATAATTGCATATTAAAAGTGCATACCAGAGATGAATGGCAGTAATAGTAAACAAAGACCATATAGTACAAAATAAAACAAGATCTAATTTGCTAAGTTACAATTTTTTAAATTATTATTTTTTGTCTGCTCTCTGTGCATCTGTAGAAAGAAAGTGTCACAGAATGGAATACAATACTCTACCCTCAGAAAACACTGTACTGGCCCCGAGGTTCAAAAAGTTGGCCTTTAATGACAACACAGCTATTGATGAGGCCATTCAAAGAGAAACGGTAGCAGCAAGATGTAGCTCCATTAGCAAGTCCGCTCCATCAACAGGAGGCCAAGCGGGAGCAGGGGCACCAGAAGTAGAGCCACAAATGTCTGAGGCTCTTTCATGAAAGAGCAACAGTAGACACTGCAAGAAAGAATTCCTCAGCATATGCTATACTGCAAGTAAGATATTATGCTGAAGAGACCCTTATCCAAAGAGCTGCAGACCCACTGAGACCCGCTTATCCAAAGAGCTGTGACCAAGGCTTCAATCTACCCACGCATTGACAAGGTGATGGCAAGAAGACTGTGCATCGTAATGATATCAGTCCCTTCAGAAAGAATCTTCTCCAAAACAAGCCAAATAATAACAGAGTAGAAACCATGTCAACATTTCTAATCTGAGGCACTTTTTTATTTTTTTTAATTCCAATCTGCCCTAAAGACACCTTAAAGTGTTTCACTGTAAAAATGGTTTGATGCTACTTTTTTTTTACATTATAATTTATTTTGTATTTCGAAAGATTGCTAAGTTTGGCTGATTAATAGAAGCCAGAATTGGTATTAAATAAAGAGCCCTTTGGGAGCTGAAATAGTTGGCTCTTCTGGCTAAGTTGAGCCAAATGATCTGGCTCACTTTAAAGAGCTGGAATTCCTATCCCTACAACCAAACCCATGATGCCTCAGCACAGCATCACACGAGCCGCTACAGCCAATACCATTTCTGCCTTCTGGGAGGACAGTGTGATTATCCTTCCCTCAATATTCTCCTATATAAGGTAAGAGATTATAAGTATAGAGCCAGGTAGGCTGAGCTGTGCTCCTCTTTATTATAGCTGAGTGACAGGAGCCTGTCTAATCATCAGTAGTAACTGTGATAGGAGTTTGTGCCCCTGTGCAGAGCCTGTGTGGAACAGTCGATGCAATTTAATCATACAGGAAGTTCTGGTGCCTGTTTGAGTGACAGATTTATCTTGATTAACTGAACTAGAAATGCCTTAATGGATCACAAATGGATCACAAAGCAAATTTGGCTTTGGTTGGAGTTCCCCTTTAATCTAATAAAGATCACGTTACTTAACATTATTCTTTGTGTCCCCGAAGAGATGAAGCATTGCTTGCTGATGATACAGTAGTTATATTTTAGTGGGGAAAAAAGAAAGAAATCTAAATTCAAAAATGGGTGGGACCTCTAACATTGTTTGTCCTGATTCTCCTAGTTCACAAATAAAATTACAGTACTGCATTGTAGACTCTTAGATTTAAACTAGCCATTGATGTAAAGATTTTCCTCCTATACTATGAGCGTTGCAAGAGAACGCCTGATATGTAAGGGGCATACGCAAAAATGAGAAATATCTTGTCTTTGAATATCCCTCTATGTATTTATCTCAGATGACTGTAAACTCTATGATTGTAAGGTTTACCACTGACAAAATAGTTTAAAGCATTAATAATATGTGAAAAAAGAGAAGTAGGATCCAGCGATGTATATGTAAATGGGGAAACTCGGTTTCCACTTTATTGATCACGAACAATAAAAGGTAAACACAGGAGAAATGACAAGGTGGTTAAATTGGCAAATTAAAGGAAGCTTACGCGTTTCGAGCACGATCTGTGCTCTTATTCATGGCTGATTCATGTGATCAATAAAGTGGAAACCGAGTTTCTCCATTTACATATACATCGCTGGATCCTACTTCTCTTTTTTTTCTCGTATTGTCTGCCGTGTGCCGTCACGGAGATCCGGGCGAGACTTTGACACAGGAACGTGGAGCTGGTGAGCTGGAGGTTTCCTCCCATCGTCTCATTCCATTCTACAAATCTCTGTGCATTAATAATAGGTAAAGTACAGTGAAGTTTACCGCTCAGACGGCACTGGTAACAGTCCAATATCATTCAGTATGGACTCTCTCCCAGAAAAATGCAGTGGACAGTCCGCAATCCAATGAGGGTGTGGATGGTAATTCTTATCCTTGTAGTTCCACCAAGCTCCTTATCGTCTCTCTCCACATTCAAAGAACTCCTGGTAGGAAAAGGATCTTATGTCTCTAATAGATGGAAAAAGGAAGACACATAGTGCAACACCCTCTGAAAAAAGATTGCTCCATGCCAAGTTTAATCCATACTCACAGAAGTAACAAGAAATAAAAGCATCAAGGTAAGTAAAAATCTTTAAAATTTCTAAGCGGCACGCCAAACACTCTCGCCCGACCCTGGGTTTCGCCCTTCCGGCTTCCTCTGGGGCATCCATGCTTTTATTTCTTGTTACTTCTGTGAGTATGGATTAAACTTGGCATGGAGCAATCTTTTTTCAGAGGGTGTTGCACTATGTGTCTTCCTTTTTCCATCTATTAGAGACATAAGATCCTTTCGCTACCAGGAGTTCTTTGAATGTGGAGAGAGACGATAAGGAGCTTGGTGGAACTACAAGGATAAGAATTACCATCCACACCCTCATTGGATTGCGGACTGTCCACTGCATTTTTCTGGGAGAGAGTCCATACTGAATGATATTGGACTGTTACCAGTGCCGTCTGAGCGGTAAACTTCACTGTACTTTATATATGTTATTTAGGGTATTTGTTGGGTCATACCCAATTTAGTTTTGCCTGCTCCGGTCTGAGAGAGATTTTGTGGGTATTTGAGCCAAGAGAAACCACCATTATATTTGTATCATTAATAATAGGTGTTTCGAACGAGGAATCAGATTGTCACGGGTCAAAACCAATACCATAGATGTAATGATTATTCTTATTGTTTTTTGTCATAAAATCAGAGCAGAAAGAAAGAGGGAGTTACAGGTTAGTGAGGTGTGATGTCTGCATAAGAATCCAGGTTTATAAGCCACTCAGGGTTAGTGGAAAAATAAGAGACAGCCCCTAGTTGAGCTGTAATAGCTGGAATTATCTGTTATTACAATATATATTACCTATAAAGGAGACCAAGAAACCTCAGAAAGATATTAAAAGATAAAAAAATATATAATAAAAGACTTCACAGAATGGACAGCTCACAACAATGGGATTGACTATTTTTACTTAGAAATATATAAACTTTCATACCCCTTCTGTAATTTTCCAACAATGTCAACGCCGTACTTTGTCTGGAAATTAAATGCATATGATACACCAGTTGCAATCACTGTCTGCAAAGCAAAACATAAATAAATTAATTTGTGAAAAGATGTAAGGATAGAAATACAGGCGTTCTGTTCATCACAAATTCTTTCTGCTTGTTCCATAATAACTCTACTTTTATTTGGAATTTAATTCTATATCTTCTTTAATGAGCAATTAGACATCTATTCTCTATTTTCATGCGTTCATGTATTTAGAGTAGTTTGCATTGAAGTTCAGTTATTGTTTATGCTTGAAAAAAATTGATATAACCCAAATCTGAATTCAAACAGAAACCACACCGAGTTTAAAAAGATTAAACCATAACAAACATGAGCAGTGAGGGATACGAGAGACAGGCGGTGGGGAAACGGTATACTAAGAGCAATTGTGTTGCAGTTTAAGGGTATGTGCCCATTTGAATGTTTCCTAAACATTTAGTAAAAAAAAAAAGTCCAGTTGGCACATACTCTAAGGGTGCGTTTACATAGTTTAATATATTTGTATTTAAAAAAAAAAAAACAGATCATGACTGGTCCGTTAATTGATCCTATTAATTTTTAAGGAAATTTAAACGGATGCCAAACTGCTACAGTCTTCACAATTTTTGTTGTGATCATTCGGGTTTTTTTCATGCTCTGTCATGTTCTACTTATCTTTATCATTAAAGCGTATGCTCACCTTTGAAAACGATTTAGCAGTTAATACTATAGAATTAATCTACATAAGAAGCTACATTACAGGCTTTTTATACTCCAAAGGCTGCATTCATAATTCTGCTGGTTATTACTGGAAACAGACCACAAGCTAGTTGTCAGACACCCCTCTACCCGCTTAGCTGAGCTCTTTTAGTGCATGGGGGCAGTTGGTTTTTACATCAGATGACACAGTGCCTGCTGTAAAGACTAGAATTCTAAGAATGGAAATCATCAAAGCAGATTTAGTAAAACTTTTAAGCCAGCAAAGAGTGTTGGGAGATTTTAGATCTGAAGACTGCAGAATTCTGGCTGCAGAACTGGAGAATAGAACATGCTGTAATTCCGCAAGATAAGTAATGTAAAGTATTTACAAAGTTAATGCAGATTAATTCTGTAAAAGAAACCCTAAAATGTGTTAGTGTATATAAACTGTGAAATGATGTAGGAAGGTGGACATAAGCTGGGTTAACACCTGCGTTGTGTCATTCCGTTGTTCTGCTCCGTCAGAGGAGCAGAACAAGGGAATAACGGAAGCAACGGACAACGGACACCGCCGGTGGCCAATGGAACCCATTGACTTCAATGGTACTGTCGACTTTTCGTCTAGGGGCTGTGATTTTACTAGACACAATAGCGCAGCTGGACACAATAGCCTTGCCTAATTTGAGACAGAGGCCCCTAACGAGGTCTCTAACGCAGATGTGCACGAAGCCTTACCGTTCTATATTAATTTTTTAGCATCTTACATTCATTTTATTACAAATTTATTTTAATGAATTAGTTTCTTACCATAATAACTTCAATAGGGATTGGTACAGGAATCTTGGATTTATAGCGATCATTGATTTCCTTTACAGCAAAGACCACAACCATTATAATTATTGATGTCACAAGGTCGGCAATATTTGTCTTTGTAATTTTCGTAAATAGACCTTCCAAAGTCTGTGAAACAAAATCGACGCTAAATACACCAACAATCTATATTTAAAAAGTTTAACTGTTAAATTAGAAAATTGCTACATTTTTCCTAATTATATTCATATTTAAAAATTATTTAAACAAACATTTGTCCTTTGCACTTTACTGTAGATAGTAAAAGTGAGATCCTTCCGCAGTAGGTAATAAGCAGTTTAGGTGCAGAAAAGTACTACATGGTCATCTTAGTCACTAAGTGGTTTTCTGAAAAAGGGTCTGCCTTTCTTTCCACAAACTGTGGGCCTCTTGTCCATGGGCTATGTCTGGTAGTGCAACATACAAGGGAATGAGGCTGATCCGCAATGCCAGATAAAGCCCTTGAACAAGAGTGGTTATGTTTCTGGAAAAAAACACCCCTTTTTCTACTCTCAAAAAATCCCTTTAAGTAATTTAAGTTTAAGTTATGTTGACAAAGAGAGCATATGAAACCTAGCCATGAATTTTTATTTCCTTATTCAGGGGGATATGATGATCATGTAAAATCTAGTGATGCAATGTGCTACTGTTGATCAATACCATAACAAATATGTGTAAATTAGTGTTTCTATGGAAGTATGTTTAGCCCCTTCTGTACTACGGATGTATTTGGATTCCATATGTCTAACCAATTTCTGAGTAGGTCATTTCATAGTTTAGGAATATAATTTTCTGTTCCCAAATGCCCTTAAAACCCAAAGATGCTCAGCTAAAGTCAAAGAATGCACCTTTTTGTATTGGAAACATGTCAGAAGTATTCCTATGGTGTTGCACAAGAAGGGATGGTATCCAACTCCCCTTGGTCCCCTTGATGATCAACCAGGAATAATACTATCTTCTAATCCTCAGGGCTGTCTCACAAAACCAAAACCTTGTTGGCCCAGAGGTCAGATGGTCGCTACGTGTCCGGCTTCTCTAACTCCTAGTGATCAGCTGTTATTAACTGGGAAAGCCGCATGTGGCCATGCATGGGCAGCTGGGTGGACAGGAACAGGAGAACGTCTCTCCGTTCTGGCTTAGGCCCCATGCACACGACCATAAAAACTCGATGTAATTGCGGACCATAATACGATCAGCAATTACGGACCCATTCAGTTCTATTGGCCGCGGACACCTTTCCGTATGACTATGGATGGGTGTCCGTGGCGTAGAAATGTTCCAAACATTATGGAACATGTACGTTCTTTGCCATTTTACGGGCCATGCACCCATACTTTGTATGGGAGCACGGTCCGAAAATGTGGGCGGCCGGCCGTGCCCGCAATCGCGGGTCATGATTACGGGCACGGCAGTGTGCATAGGGCCTCAGTGCCCTACTGTTTTAGTATTTTAAATGCTTTCATTTTGTTATTTATTGCCCTTTAAATTTTTATTTATCTACACTGGTTTTCCACTGTTTCTAACCGTTTTATTCTCAGAAGGTATGTACCTCTCACAATAAAAATTTGACATGCTTTTAAAAATTGTTTACTTAGGTTCCATGCACACGAGCGTATTTTTATTTATCAGTAAATACTGTCCGTAAATACGGATCTGTAGGCATCCATGATTCATCCGTATTTACGGATTGGTATTTGATCCGTATATACGGATCCGTAAAAAAAGAGGGAGGCTGTAAATTATGTCATCAGCATGTTGCATGGCAACGCTTCCGTAAATATGGATGGTTTACGGATGCACATCCGTAGCCGTCGTATTTACTGAAGCTCCCATAGACTTCTATGGGAGAGTTCGTGCCGTAATTACTGACAAGAATAGGACAGGTTCTATAATTTTTTTTCAGCACGGACACTCATCAGTAAAAATACTGAAAGGTGTCCTTGGCTAATAGGAATTGAAGGGTTCGTAATTACGGACGAGAAATACGGTCGTGTGCATGAAGCCTTAGCATCTGTACTTTTCTTTTTTAGGACATTGTCCAAGTCAATGAGGTAAGGGCGCTGATTGAATTTTACTTTCCTGAACTTCAATATTTTTATTGTTCCTCTACAAAGCATCTGATAGAAAACAAGTAGAAATGTATAATGATGTGAGCACTATTTCCCCAACCTGCACATTTAATAATCTGTCAGCTCCCAGCTCACCTTAAAACAAGCACACTAGAACCACACTGGATTATGGTGTCTGCTCAGAAAATGTGCAACCAAAGCAAAATAAGACTTCTCTAATGGAATAAAAATATCTCTATGGGCTGCTCTTTTGAGTTTTTTATGGATAGTTGATACTAAAATCACACAGGAAAGAGCATTATAAAGTAATAATGTTTGTTGACATTTTAAAGAGACTCTGTCACCACATTATAAGTGCCCTATCTCCTATATAAGGAGATCGGCGCTATAATATAGGTGACAGTAATGCTTTTTATTTAGAAAAACTATCTATTTTAAACCACTTTATGAGCGATTTTTCGCTTTATGCTGAGTTTCTTTTTTTTTTTAAATATCCTTTTTATTGTCAGTTTTCATATTTTCTTACAAACATTTCACGTAAAAGTTACATCATGAGTGCGCAGCACTCAACTGTCATTGAATTAACTTTGAATTAAATTCAACATAACATAACATGTAAACATATAAACATGGCATAAGTGTCGATCTTCATATGGACCGAAAACATGACTTCCCCCAACCCCGACACGACTTAGGTCATCAATGAGTATCTACTTATCATTTATCCCCCAACTAGTTCAAAGTTGCAACCCCCCTAAAGTGCCTGCCAAGAGCTATGTGCAGTACCACTTTGTGTGCTGGAAAGGCTTAACAATTTCCGCTATTTCGGCTGCTGTACATTGCGATTCTATGAATATTTGCCACTTATCAAATAGCTTCTTGGTTCCCGTTTCCTTCCTCCTTTCCACCTCCACCCTCTCAAGAACTAATAGCTGTTGCTAATGAGTTTCTTAATGCCCAAGTGGGCGTGTTTTACGTTAGACCAAGTGGGTGTTGTACAGAGGAGTGTATGACGCTGACCAATCAGAGTCATGCACTTCTCTCCATTCATTTACACTGCACTAGCGGTATAGTTATATAGCTAGTGCAGTCACTTACACAAACACTAACATTACTGTAGTGTCCTGATAATGAATATACATCACTACCAGCCTGGACGTGAGATTACAGCAAGGCAAGCGTAATCTCGTTTGAAATGACAGGTTACATCGTAATCTCGCGAGATTACGCTTGCCTTGATGGAATCTCACAGAAAAGATTTAGAAGTGTCAGGATTCTGAATAAACATCACGTCCAGGCTGGTAGTGATGTTTATTCATTATCAGGACACTGCAGTAATGTTAGTGTTTGTGTAAATGACTGCACTAGGGATATATATAACTATACCGCTAGTGCAGTGTAAATGAATGGAGAGAAGGGCATGACGCTGATTGGTCAGCGTCATACACTCCTCTGTACAACGCCCACTTGGTCTAAAGTAAAACACGCCCACTTGGGCATTAAGAAACTCATTAGCATAAAGCGAAAAATCGCTCATAAAGTGGTTTAAAATAGATCATTTTTCGAAATAAAAAGCATTACTGTCACCTACATTATAGTGCCGATCTCCTTATATAGGAGATAGGGCACTTATAATGTGGGGACAGAGTCTCTTTAAATTATATTTCGAGATTTCCGTAACAGGTTGTGGAAAGAAAAACATGTAGAACATAGCAAAATATAATAAATTCATAAATATACTTACATAAAACAAGGCTAAAGGTCCGCTAAATGGTTTAACTGTTAAGCCAAATATAAATTTTAACTGTGATACTAAAACATGAACAGCAGCAGCGGTTGTAAAACCACTAATCAAGGAATCCGACAAGTATTTGACTATAAATCCAACTTGCAGCAATCCTAGAGCCAACTGGAACAAAGGAAAAAAAACACATGGGCCATTATTAGCTTTTAGCATACATGTGGAGTATCAGGTTATTGAGATATCCCAGCAGCACTGACCTGGAAAATCCCCGCTAGTACCGTCACAGAAGCAGCTACAACAACTCTTCTCTCATTCAAATTTAGAACATTTGGATCATCTGGGACCAACCGCAGTACAGCTGTGCCAACCATTAGACTCAACACAGGAAAGGGACCTGTAATACACCAGATTAAACCGTCTAACTAGATTATCTGTGATAATTTACTTGGGTAACAGAACAGGTTCCATGCATCTATGTTTTTTTCCATTAGACTTTTCCTCTACTGTTGCTCTTCACAAAGGAATAGTTAGCAAGAACAAGGGTAGTATTCTAAGATAAATCTATTTGATAAATCTATACTAGTAGATGTGTAAATACTGTATGACAAGAATATAGAAAATATCTTATCATTAGAGAAACAAGATAAGACTCTCCTGCATGTGACTGTAGTAGTGGAAGAACTGTCAGTGGTTGCACTACTAGCTGTCCTACTGAATAGAGGGTGACCACGCTAAATCAGGATTTGACTCCCCATGGCTTTAGTTACTGCCTAGAGTGTGATAGTCTGAATTAGAATTGTAAATAACTAATGTACCAGAGGCACAATGAAAACCATTTTACCAGCTACCAACTAAATAAATGTAAGATATAACTTTTATTAGTAAATGGATTAAAAGTCCAGGAGGGACAGACCAGCACACAGAAGAGTTAAAATTAGTCTGAATTAGAAAACTCATTTCAAATACTTTGTTAGGGAATCCAGAGTTACTAGAGTGTGTTCCCCCACTTGGGCCCCCCTTTATTAACCAGAGCTGAGAGCACCTACAAAGATTGTCGGGACCCAGCACGTCCAAGCATTGCATGGACAACCCATTGATATCACAGTGTAATACTTAATTTCCCCTGCAATGGCACTACTGGACAATGAAACACTTGCTACCAGATTCCCCCATGGATTGCAGTTTATCCCTGTGGGGTCCCAGCAATGGAGATTACTATATTCAGCTTTGGACCTTCCTACCAAAGCCGATATTAAAGCCTGAAGGATTCTGTAGTTAATGATTACAATGAGAAATATACAGCTGTTGTCCTGCTCTATTATCAGATCATTCCTACTTATAAAGAGTTGATTGGTTGAAAGATAGGATTCATTTTATTATTTGTTTATTTTTTGTATGATTTGTGTACAGAGAACTGATGCTTAAAATATATATTCTTGCTCCTCAACCTAAAACTCTGGTGCATAGTAAACCAAGAGTCCTAAAAATATGTACCTGACATTGATTTTCCCTAAGTAGCCTCCCATTTTTACTGAAAAATGATAGAAAAAAGCTATACTACCATTGTAACCATTTTCTTTTATTGTTCCAATGCATCTAAAATTAAAAATAAAACAAACTTTTCAAGTAGTCCTAATTAAACATTGTATCTACAGCTCCTATACAGACCATAAGTAGTCTGATCCTGCAAACATACTTCTTTGCATCTGTCCCCTGATCTTCTTGCTAACCTACCGAATGTCTGTCAGCAAAAAGTAGGGGTTAGATAGAAGAAAATATGACTATAGGCTCAGACTACACAGGATTTGTATGTAGTCTGTTACCATAGAAACAAATAGATCTGTTTAGGAGCTATGGACATGAAAATATAGATTTTAATTGAGACTATTTGTAAAATGTATTTGATTTTCATTATAGATGAATTTGGACGGCTGCGGCGGCGGCGACGACGACGACGACGCACTCCTGAAAAGGTTTCTTATATTGCACCTCCATAATAAGCTAATTATATAAGTTACATGACTTACCAACAGATATATGCTTAGAGGTACCAAAAAAGAAGTAGATGATGACTGGAAAAAATGCAGCATACAATCCATAATCTGGCGTAACATTCACTAGCAGAGCAAATGCAAGACCTGAAATGATAAAAAGTCCTAACTTACTACAAAGAACGATAATTCCTTGCTGAGTTAAACATTATTTCTGTATGTATATGGGAAATAATGACACCAGCATTGTCCACATTCCATTATGCTTATTAACATGGTTAATATACCTTGTAGGACTGCCACTAGGCCAGTGCTGACCCCAGACACGATATCGCTGACAAGCCATTCCTTGATTTGGTACATGGGCAGCCATGAAGCAATGGGAAAAAATGTAAATGCTATCCTTTTAGCCTTCTCTTTTGAGCACCTAGAAATGGATGATAGTCACATGTTTTATTTTATAGTAGAACATCTACTGAAGGTATATCTTACATTTATTACTGAGTTAGGGACCACTAATGGTCAAGGTTCAATGAACTAGTTGGAGATGTTAATTTCCACTGCTTATTGTAATTGTCATTTAATCCTTACCTGTAGTTATTTTTCTAAACCTGAATAATAACTATGTTATGACACAATTCTGAATAATTAGTACTTTAGATGTTGGCGTGGCCTGAGACTCACATTATAAATATTTTTTGAGTTCATCAAGTCATCATCGCAATGATTGTATGTGACTCTGTACAAACTCTGTGTTGTACAGAGCTGTAATGTGGCACCCATACACTTTTATGGTGCTCTACTGTTTCTCTAAATGGCTCCAGTTCCATATGCGGGCTTATAGAGATTTTTTTTCTTTTGGATTCCATATGGGTCCAACGGAAAAAAGATTGCAGTCTGTGGATGCCACATTACGGCGATATACAGCCCCATACAGATTATACTGCATTGCCCATTTCACTTTGTGCAACTAATACAATTCACATCATCTTAAACAATAGATCAATGCCTTGCTTGTAGTCCGTATAATATAGGTTCTTGTGTGATTTCATTTTACAATTGGGTATATTGCCTGTATTAACTGATTGTCTTGTCACATAGAGTGTTATAAAAAGTCTATAATATATATCAGCATTTGTCAAAAGCCCTGATAAGAAATAATGATATCATTATTGATATGTACATGAGAGCAATGACCGTTGAAACTAAGCAGGACAAAATCTCAAAGAAAAAAAAAAGATTTATCAATATGTAGGGAGCGCACTTCCTGTCTATGCTCAGTTCAAAGTAATAAATGTACATACTTTAGTATTCATTTGACCAAAGAGCAATAGCTTTGAGGGTTCCAACAAGGCTTCTGGGGTTACTTCTATATATAGCTCTAAGGGCTCATGTTTACAAATGTATTATGGCACTGTTTTGTACGGACCTGTAATAGGGCTTACATAGAGGTGCATAACCCTTCTACTGTACCTCTGTATACCTCCAATTTCATCTGGAGGCATACAGAGGTTGTTTTTTTTTGTCTGATTCCGTACAAATCAGACAGAAAAGAAATTGTGACATGTTCTAACGGATTCCCTTTATTCACCCCTGTAAGCATAGTTTCTAGGGGGCAATAGCTTCATACACACGTAGTCTGGTGGACTCTGTTTGGCAGTACATGGTACAGCCGTACTGGACTACAGACCATCTAAGTATAAGATGCATACATTGATGTCTATGTAAGTAGGCTAGTAGCCCATTCATAAACATGAAATGCACAGAACCCTTTTAACTGCTCTCTAGCCTTGTATACAATGTATACAAATACCTTTAATGTAAAAACAAACTGGTGGTTTTATCAAATTAATTTTACTATGTTGTATTAACTGCTTATGGATATGATCCTTTCTAAAACATTTTGCCTTTCCTCTTTTCACTTCTCTCTAACCTTGATCATTGGAAAAGATAATATTCATTATTAGTTCTTTAGTTGGTTGTAATGATTTTGTATACAAAATAGAAACAATTACATATTTGCTGTGTTGACCATTATCTGAAAAGAATGGAATAATCAATGATACTAAAGAGTTTTCAGATTTGGCCGGTACATTTATAAATTAAGGCCCCATGCACACGGCCGTAATTTTGATCCGCAATTACGGTCTGTAATTGCAGATAAAAGTACGGACCCATTCATTTATATTTTTATATTTACAGGAAGGTGTCCGGGCTGTAGAAAGGTTGCGCAAAAAATAGGACATGTCCAATTTTTTATTTTACGGACCGTGCTCCCAAACTTTATAATGGGAGCATGGCCTGCAAATGCAAGTGACTGTCTGCGGCCGGCCGTAGCCGTAATCACGGACCAGGATTACGGCTACGGCCATGTGCAGGGGGCCTAACACAGGAGGTTTTTAATAAGCTCTGCCTTAATTTATAGTAGGTCCTGACACACAACAAGCAGGAAAGTCAACACAGTTACTTACTGTGTTCAAATATGTGTGCCAATTGGCTATAGCTTATGTATATATATATATATATATATATATCAACTATATCAGAATTCAAAGTATAAGTAGATACATATTTGTATTATGCGCACATATCTAGTTAAATTCTATAATAAGGACACAGCACTAACCCAAAAAATACACGTAGGTGATCCAGAAATGTTTTATGGTATCTATGCACTTTTTCATTCTCAACCTGGAAGTTATTTTCGGAGTATACAGGTCTGGATACCACATACTGGTTTCCCACTGTCTCATACATTTTTGTCCGTTATTGATCTTGATCTTCTAAGTAATAAATAAATTATAGGAAAAAAAATAAATAATGAAATTACCTATACAGTAAAGAAACAAAATGAAACCTGTTAACACTGAGAATACAATCTTTTAAATCATTGTAGATTTTTACAGCGTTATATGAGGAAATTCAACACTTTAAATTTAAGTTACTGAAAGCTTTTGTATCAAGAAGACAGTCCCTGTTCAGAGAGAAGCTGGTCACTACCTGTGGTAAGACTTCTCAAATCCCTGGCTATTCAAGGGATTGAGAAAATTCACAAATTTTAGTGCGAATTTGTCACACATTGTGAATTTTTGGTAACAGTTTACGCAAAAACCTGACGCGAACTGAACGATAAATGTGGGACTATGTTTTCTAGCAGTTTTATGCCAGTGGCATTGGGGAGCTAGTACCACCTACAGGAGCTGCCATTGTTATTTCTATTTAAACTAGATCCTTTAGGAGCCAGTTCAAGGCTTTAAAGTTACAAAATTTGACTCCTTTTAAACATTGTCACCAATGAAAAGACATTAAGAACTAGTAGAAATATGTTATACGGTACCAAAAACCACTAGGTTTTCCAGCAAATTGGAGAGCGTTTATGTTCCAAATAAATGAGAGAATTACAATAGTATTTGTCATATGCAATATACAACTGACAATACAAACATAATATAGAGTAATTTGCAGGTTCCTTGAACCACTTCTAAGTGTGGGATCAGAAGTAAGCTTGTATTTTAATATAAAAATGTTGATTCTCATATCTGTTACATGTAAACAGTTAAAGGCATATACAAGAAACTGTGTTTTGTTCCATATATTGCTATAGCCTGCGCAGGCAATACAAATACTCTGAATTCTACATGTCAATGTAATAAAAGGCATCTTCTACATGTTGTAAAGCCCTGCTGCTAATAAGTAACCATATTGTATTGACTCTATGCAGTACGTTCCTAAGTATCTATTTTTCTCTCTAAAACTTACCCATGTACTGAATTACTTTGTCTGGAGTCGCCCTCAAAGTTTTTGTGGTGTCTTATTCCTTTAAGTGCTAAAACTGAAATGAAATAATTTTATTCATGGAGGATGCATCAGTAAGAAGTCTTATCACCCCTATGTAATAATTAACATGTATTAACTTTTATAAGATCTTTCAGATGTCACATGGCCTTGACCATTGACAGTGGAATCAATAGAAAATGAAGGGCGTGCAGAAGTGTCTATAAGGCATCTTAAGAATAGAAGAATCTTGACACTATTAGGTAAAATAGTTAGTTTAATCTCAAAGGTATATAACTATTCTGATGTGTAGTCCTTATGTTCAGCAAACGGTTAATGATCACCAATGAAACAATCAGATTTATCAATATCACCCATAAATCAGATATTGAAATTATAAATGTACATTGTTTGGTCCATTATTTTCCAAAATTCTGCGTGAAGGATTTTTGCAACTGCACAACTATTACTAGTACTACTAACTACGACTACTAATACTACGCTTACCGTGGCCGCACCGCCCATGAGGTGCCTCTGCCTATTTGAGGGGGAGATGGCTAAAAAAAAAAAACAACCACTGCCACTGCCTCCAGAACTATAATTGTATATGCGTCTATTAGACGCAGCTGGCGCGATGTTGTCATCGCGCCGCTTGTGTCATTGAAAGGCGTTGAATGGCAGGATAAGAAACATTAGTTCATTGTCCTGCCATTCAGCACTTTTCAATGATGCAGGCATTGTTCAGCTGCAGCAAACCTGCTCAGATAAGAGCAGGCCTGTGTTGCTAGAGGACAGCGCGGAAATGGGATCAGGTGAGTATGTAAATGTTTTATTTTTTTTAGTTAACAGTGTGAGTGGCATTATCTACAGGGTGCTCTATCTACAGGGAGCCCTATATACAGGGGACTCTGGGGGGCAGTATCTACAAGGGGCTGTTTGTTGGGTAATATCTACAGGGGGCCCTATATACAGGGGACTCTTGGGGGGCAGTATCTACAGGGGGCTGTTTGTGGGGCACTATCTACAGGGAGATCTATGGGGCCACTATCTACAGGGGGATCTATGTACGGCACTATCTCTAGGGGGGTCTATGGGACACTACAGGGGGTTCCATGGGGGGCACTAGTTACAGGGGGCTTTATGGGGAGCAGTATCTACAGGAAGCTCTATGGGGATCAGTATCTACAGGAGGGTCTATGGAGACACTATCTACAGGAGGCTCTATAGGAGGCACTATGCAAGGGGGCACTACCTACAGGGGTCTCCATGTGTGGCACTGTCTACAGGGGGCTCTATGAGGGGCACTATCTACAGGTGGCTCTCTGAGGGGCACTATCTACAGGGTATTCTATGGGGAGCAGTATCTACAGGAAGCTCTATAGGGATCCATATCTACAGGAGGCTCTATGTGGGTCACTATGCATGGGGGCAATATTTACAGGGGGCTCTATGTGGGACACTGTCTACAGGGGGCTCTATGAGGGGCAATAACTACAGGGGCTCTATGAGGGGCACTATCTACAGGTGGCTCTATGAGAGGCACTATCTACAGGGGGCTCTATTGGGGGGCACTATCGACAGGGGACTCTATGTTGGGTACTATCTACAGGGGGCTTCTATCTACAGGGGGCTCTACGGGGAGGCACTATCTACAGAGGGAACTCTGTATGTGTGTGGGACCCAGTGTATGATACTATTATATTCAGGGAAGCCGTGTATTTCGCTATTTTATTTAGGAGTGTATTGTGTGGCACCATCAGAATTTTATCTTTGTTTATAGGTGCGGAAATGTTTGAAAAGTAAGAAGCTGAAGACATCTGAGTGTCAAACTGCAAAAATGGACCGTGGCCAGGAGAATTCATCATAGAAGTCTGGACTGGAAGGAGAAGAAAAAGAAAGAGAACGACTAGAATCTGAGAAGATGTCACCTATATGTCACTCAATGTAAATGTTTATTCTGCCTCTAATCTGTACTGTAGTCACTGTATGACCTGCAGTGAGATGATGGATAGTATAATATTGTTTTGAATTTTTTGTGAAACAGCAACTCCCAGCACATCCTTACCATTGTTCGAGCAATGCTGGGAAATGTAGTTTTACACCGTACAAACCTATAGGGCAGGGGTTAAACTGAATTTGCAAATGAGCTCTGTAGTAAGCTGTATTTGTGCTGGTACTATATAAATTTATTGAGCTTGTTTCTGGTACTGTATATATGCATTGAGTTTGGTTCTGTTGCTGTATATATGTATTGTTTATATGTATTGAGCTTGACGGTACATGGCTCCGTCCATTCTTCCATTGATGCGGTGAAGTAGTTCTGTGCCCTTAGCAGAGAAACACCCCCACAACATAATGTTTCCACCTCCATGCTTGACAGTGGGGACGGTGTTCTTTGGGTCATAGGCAGCATTTCTCTTCCTCCAAACACGGCGAGTTGAGTTAATGCCAAAGAGCTCAATTTTAGTCTCATCTGACCACAGCACCTTCTCCCAATCACTCTCAGAATCATCCAGATATTAATTTGCAAACTTCAGACGGGCCTGTACATGTGCCTTCTTGAGCAGGGGGACCCTGCGGGCACTGCAGGATTTTAATCCATTACGGCGTAATGTGTTACCAATGGTTTTCTTGGTGACTGTGGTCCCAGCTGCCTTGAGATCATTAACAAGTTCCCCCCGTGTAGTTTTCAGCTGAGCTCTCACCTTCCTCAGGATCAAGGATACCCCACGAGGTGAGATTTTGCATGGAGCCCCAGATTGATGTCGATTGACAGTCATTTTGTACGTCTTCCATTTTCTTACTATTGCACCAACAGTTGTCTCCTTCTCACCCAGCGTCTTACTTATGGTTTTGTAGCCCATTCCAGCCTTGTGCAGGTCTATGATCTTGTCCCTGACATCCTTAGAAAGCTCTTTGGTCTTGCCCATGTTGTAGAGGTTAGAGTCAGACTGATTAATTGAGTCTGTGGACAGGAGTCTTTTATACAGGTGACCATTTAAGACAGCTGTCTTTAATGCAGGCACCAAGTTGATTTGGAGCGTGTAACTGGTCTGGAGGAGGCTGAACTCTTAATGGTTGGTAAGGGATCAAATACTTATTTCTCTGTGCACAATGCAAATAAATATATATAATTTTGACAACGTGATTTTTTTTTTTTTTTTTTTTATATAATCTATCTCTCACTGGTAAAATTAACCTAGCCTAAAAATTCTAGACTGTTCATGTCTATGACAGTGGGCAAACGTACAAAATCAGCAAGGGATCAAATATTTATTTCCTTCACTGTATGTATTGAGCTTTGTTCTGGTGCGGTGTACATATGTATTGAGCTTTGTTCTGGTGCTGTATTCATGTACTAAGCTTGGTTCTGGTGCTTTATTTATGTACTGAGCTTTGTTCTGGTGCTTTATTTATGTACTGAGCTTAGTTCTGGTGCTGTATATATGTACTGAGCTTAGTTCTGGTGCTGTATATATGTACTGAGCTTCGTTCTGGTGCTGTATATATGTACTGAGCTTTGTTCTGGTACTGTATTTATGTACTGAGCTTTGTTCTGGTGCTGTATATATGTTCTGAGCTTTGTTCTGGTGCTGTATATATGTATGAGCTTTGTTCTGGTGCTGTATATATGTGCTGAGCTTGGTTCTGGAGCTGTATATATGTACGAAGCTTAGTTCTGGTGCTGTATCTATGTGCTGATCTTGTTCTGGTGCTGTATCTATGTGCTGATCTTTGTTCTGGTGCTGTATATATGTACAGAGGATGGTTCAGGTGCTGTATATATGTATTGAGCTTGGTTCTGGAGCCGTATATGTCAGAGGTTGGTTCTGATGCTGTAATTATATAGGATATATTTAGAATAACAAAATTGCAGGGCAGATGGAATTGTTGCAATTCATTGTATATTTAATCGGAACCTGTCAGGTAGTTTTATCCCCTTGAACCGCCAGCATGCGGTAATGCGGTGATAACTCTCTGGGAACAGATAATGTAGTAGTGTTACCTGAAGTCCTAGGTAACACCACAGATAACACAGTGATAACTCTCTGAGTACAGATAATGTTGTAGATATTACCTGCAGTCTATGTAACACAGCTGAAAACACAGTGATAACTCTTTGAGTACAGATAACATCGTAGATGATAACTATACACACAGCCACATATAAACGCACACAGAGGCATATATAAGGACAGCAGAGTTTATAAGGGGCAGCAGAGTATATAAGGGGCAGCAGGGTATATAAAGGGCAGCAGGGTTTATAGGGTGCAACAGGATATATAGGGGCATCAAGGTATATAAGGGGCAGCAGGGCATATAGGGGCAGCAGGGTATGTAAGGGGCAGCAGGGTATGTAAGGGGCAGCAGGTTATATAAGGGGCAGCAGGTTATATAAGGGGCAGCAGGATATATAGTGGCAGCAGGGTATATAGGGGCATCAGGGTATATATGGGGCAACAGATTATATAGGGGGCAGTAGGGTATATACGAGTCAGCATAGATATCTTTGTTTTAACTGTTCTACTTTAATATTGAACACACACTTTTACAAAGAGACATAAACACATGCAGAGACACACACACTCACACACACACACACACACACACACACACACACACACACTCTCACACACTCTCACACACACACACACAGACACACACACTGTAACATATACACATACAAATACAGACCCATTCGGTATACACAGACACACATACTGTATACATACAGAGACACATACTGTATACACACACACATATATACACACGCAGAGACACAAATAGATACTCACCATCTCTCCTTGCTGACAGGATCACAGTCTTCTTGCCGAAAGGGCTGTGGGCGGAGTTTCCTCCTCTTCTCTTGCTCCTCGGCTCTTATTTACTCCATGTGTGTAAATAAGAACAGAGCACAGAGTATAGGTTGAGCCCAGTGGCGCCCCCTACATGCTGGGAGGGTGCAGCGCCCTGTGCGCTCGCACAACTCACACAACTCGCACAACTCGCACACCCCTAAGGTTGGCCCTGCATAGACATGACTCCAAACCCATCTTTCCATGTTTAAATTCTATCCCCCTGGCTGTTCTACATCACTACCAGTCTCCTACAACTTTCTCGGATGCGCCATTGCACGGGCACGCACTGTGCAGCGAGGTGTACTCTGCCCAGCTTCATCACTGCACAATGCATGCCAGGGGAGTACAAGGCAACGGCGCATCCGCAAGAGTTGGAGGAAGCTGGTAGTGATGTAGAGCAGCCAGGGAAATGTCAATTAAAGAGGCTCTGTCCCCACATTATAAGTGCCCTATCTTGTACATAATGTGATCGGTGCTGTAATGTAGATTACAGCAGTGTTTTTTATTTAGTCAAAAATGATCGTTTTTCTAAATAAGAAACACTGCTGTAATCTACATTACAGCGCCAATCACATTATCTACAAGATAGGGAGCTTATAATGTGGTGACAGAGCCTCCTTGAGATCTGGGGGGCGCCATTTCAATTTTCACTTCAGGCAGCAAAAAAGCTGCAATCAGCCATGACTCTTACATACTGTAAATTATAGCACAATGACCTTTATTTGATCCTTAGCAGTAGTTATAAAATTACTGTTATCTTGTCTCAATTTGTCATGCAGAATTTTCTCATTTATAGTTGTGAATCTGAATTGCAGTAAACTAGCTTACGGTACATACAACACACATAAATAACATGGGGTCTCTGAATTCCATAATGTGATTGTTAACTACCTAATTCTACAATTCACATGGATGCCGTGGACTTTCCCATATTTAACTAATTTTAAGATCAATATGAATAGAAAAAGCCAGCCTAGTATTCCAAGACTGTAATATGTATGTGCCCCTGGGAGCGGGAATGGGTTCTGGAGAAACAGAACAGAGCTATGAGCCCTCTAGTGTCCTACTGAAACGTCAAAATAGTTTTCTCTTAAAAAGAACGATACTGAAACTGGTAAGTTATAGTTATAGAATTATTGTTGGTATCAAAATAACAGTTGAACAACTTGTTAATAACTTTATAACAGTTGAATCTTTGCTGTTTTCAAGATCTATTCTCTTCTTGCTGTCAGTGAATGGAAACATTTTGTTTCTATTTAGCGGCATATGTTCGGTAACCCACATTGTTTCTAGTATATAGAATATTTATAATAGTTGTGAACATTCCTCTATGGTCATAACAATATGAGGAATCTGCTATCACTATTATCCAAAAATATTGTAACATGTCAATGTGCCATTAGGATTATCACACTATTACAGTTTGATACAGTGTATCATTGTATTCACCATCAAATTATTATCAGTGAGCTGTAAGTGGAAATTCCTTTTTAGCACTAATCTAATAATTGGGCATTTGCTTTTACTTAGGAAAGTAGTGTACTCATAGTTTTAACCCCTTCAGGACCAAGCTCATTTTGGCCTTCAGGACCAGACCCATTTTTTCAAATCTGACATATTTCACTTTATGTGGTAATAACTCCGGAACGCTTTTACCTATCAAAGTGATTCTGAGATTGTTTTCTCGTGACACATTGGACTTTATGATAGTGGAAAAATGTGGTCGATAAATTCAATATTTACCAGTGAAAAACACCAAAATTTGGTGAAAAATTGCAAAAATTTGCATTTTTCTAAATGTAAATGTATCTGCTTGTAAGACAGGCAGTTATACCACACAAAATTGTTGCTAATTAACATCCCCCATATGTCTACTTTAGATTGGCATCGTTTTTTGAACATCCTTTTATTTTTCTAGGACGTTACAAGGCTTAGAACTTTAGCAGCAATTTCTCACATTTTCAAGAAAATTTCAAAAGGCTATTTTTACAGGGGCCAGTTCAGTTGTGAAGTGGCTTTTAGGGCCTTATATATTAGAAACCGCCAAAAAGTCACCCCATTTTAAAATCTTCACCCCTCAAAGTATTCAAAACAGCATTTAGAAAGTTTCTTAACCCTTTAAACGTTTCACAGGAATTAAAGCAACGTAGAGGTGAAATTTTCAAATTTCATTTTTTTTTTGCAGAAATTCATTTTTATTCTATTTTTTTTGTAACACAGAAGTTTTTACCAGAGAAATGCAACTCAATATTTATTGCCCAGATTCTGCAGTTTTTAGAAATATCCCACATGTGGCCCTAGTGTGGTAAAGGACTGAAGCACCGGCCTCGGAAGCAAAGGAGCACCCAGTGGATTTTGGGCCTCCTTTTTATTAGAAAATATTTTAGGCTCCATGTCAGGTTTCAAGGGCTCTTTCGGTGCCAAAACAGTGGAAATCCACCAAAAGTGACCCCATTTTGGAAACTACACCCCTTGAGGAAATTATCTAGGGGTATAGTGAGCATTTTGACCCCACAGGTTTTTTGCAGAAATTATTGGAAGTAGGCCGTGAAAATAAAAATCGTCATTCTTTCAAAGATTATGTAGGTTTAGCTAATTTTTTCTAATTTCCACGAGGACTAAAGGAGAAAAAGCACCACAACATTTGTAAAGCAATTTCTCCCGAGTAAAACAATACCCCACATGTGGTTATAAACGGATGTTTGGACACACGGCGGAGCTTAGAAGGGAAAGAGCGCCATTTGGCTTTTGGAGCTCAAATTTAGCAGGAATGGTTTGCGGAGGCCAGGTCGCATTTGCAAAGCCCCTGAGGTACCAAAACAGTGAAAACGCCAAAAAAGTGACTCCATTGAGAAAACTACACCCCTTGAGGAATCCATCTAGGGGTGTAGTGAGCATTTTGCCCCCACAGGTGTTTCATAGATTTTATTAGAATTGGGCAGTGAAAATAAAAAAAATCCTTTTTCTTCAATAAGACGTAGCTTTAGCTCCAAATTTTTAATTTTCTCAACAAATAAAGGAAAAAAAGAACCCCAACGCTTGTAAAGCAACTTCTCTGGAGTACGGCAATACCCCACACGTGGTCGTAAAATGCTGTTTGGGCACACGGCAGGGCTCAGAAGGGAAGGAGCGCCATTTGCTTTTGGTGTACAGATTTTGCTGCATTTGGTTTCTGGTCGCTATGTTGCATTTGCAAAGTCCCTGTGGGACCAAAACAGTGGATCCCCCCCAGAAGTGACGCCATTTTGGAAACAACACCCTCAAGGTATTCACCTAGGGGTGTAGTGAGCATGTTAACCCCACAGGTGTTTTGCAGAAATTCGTGTGCACACGATGTGGGAGAATGAAAATGGGAATTTTTCCTTAGATACGCCAATATGTGGTGCCCGGCTTGTGCCACCATAACAAGACAGCTCTCAATTATTATGCGGTGTTTCCCTGTTTTAGAATCACCCTACATGTGGCCCTAATCTTTTGCCTGGACATTCGACAGGGCTCAGGAGTGAAAGAGTACCGTGTAAAATTGAGGCCTAATTTGGCGACATATAAAGTATTGGTTCACAATTGCAGAGGCTTTGATGTGAAATAATAAAAGAAACCCCTGAGAAGTGACCCCATTTTGGAAACTGCACCCCTCAAGGCATTTATTAAGGGGTGTAGTGAGCATTTTCACCCCACGTGTCTTTTCCATAAATGATTGCGCTGCGGAAGGTACAAATTAAATAGTTTCCCTAGATATGCCAATTCAGTGTCAAATGTCATGCCCAGCTTGTGCCACTTTTTTTTTTATATACACCGTTCACCGTACGTTATAAACTACATGTTACCTTTATTCTGCGGGTCAGTACGATTCCGGCGATACCAAATTTATAGAACTTTTTTATAACTTTTTGCACAATAAAATTACTTTTGGAAAGAGAATGTATTTTTTCTGTCGCCAAGTTGTGAGAGCCATAACTTTTACATTTTTTCGTCGATGAAGCTGTGTGAGGGCTTGTTTTTTTTGCGAGACGAGGTATAGATTTTATCGGTACCATTTTTGGATACATGCGACTTTTTGATCACTTTTTATTTCAATTTTTGGAAGACAGTGACCAAAAAACCAGTAATTATGGCAGTGTTTTTGAGTTTTTTTTTTACGGCGTTCACTGTGCGGAATAAATAACATAATATTTTTATAGTTCAGGTCGTTACGGTCGCTGCGATACCAAATATGTATGGCTTTATTATTTTTTTCAATAATAAATGACTTATAAGGGAAAAAGGGCGATTGTGTTTTGTGTTATTATTTGAAACTTTTATTGTATGTTTTCCAACTTTTATTTTTACTTTTTTGACACTTTTTTTTACACTTTTCTTTAGTCCCACTAGGGGACTTGAATGTCCAACTATTTGTTTGATGTTCTAATACATTGCACTACCTATGTAGTGCAATGTGTTGGAACTGTCAGTTGTTCACTGACAGCAAGCCGATTAGGCTCCGCCTCTGGGCGGGGCCTAATCAGCTTACGTAATGGCAGACAGGAGTCCATTGTTAGGGCTCCTGTTGCCATGGTAGCAGTCGCCAGCCTTGCCATCGCATGGCAAGGCTGCCGATTTTCTACAAACCTCTAGGATGCAGCGATCACAATGGATCGCTGCATCGAAGGGGTTAATGCCAGGAATCGGAGCTAGCTCCGGTTCCTGGCGATAGATCGGGGTGTCCGCTGTTACATACAGCGGACACCCACTGCTGATGACGCCGGCTCAGCTTCTGAGCCGGAAGCTGAGCCGGCGCCATCTTGCCGATGTTACCGGAAGCCTCCTGGGCCCCGCCGACGACGGGGCATAGGAGGATTCCGTTACAGGCTGATCGGGAGGTAAGCATTAGCCCTCCGATCGCCTTTGCAGCCACCGGCAACCCAGCGATCACGTTGCTGGGGTGCCGGTGGCTATAAACTCCTCACATGCTGCGATCTCTATTGAACGCAGCATGTGAGGGGTTAATCGGTCGGATCGGATGCTAGCTCCGGTCCTGGCCGATACCTTAGGGTGCCAGCTGTAACATACAGCTGTCACCCGGTGGTGATGTCGCTGGCTCAGCTCCTGAGCCAGCTTCATCTCCATGACGTATATTTACGTGAAAAGGCGGTAAGCCACCGATTTTAATGACGTATATATACGTGATCCGGCGGGAAGGGGTTAAAGACGCTGCTGAGCTTTTTGCCAATTTGAAAACAAATGTAGTATTCAGAAACTATCAAGGGAAAGAATGAGCACACAGTGATTTATAACGACTTGATCTGTTGCTTCATAGTCATAATAATCCGAAAACAAATAAATCATGAGTGAAGTGAAGAACAGAACAGAAATGTTTAACCCATTCCATCAGGCAAGACATTTTTACACCTGAATAATACTTTCTTTTGGCATAATTACTGCCTAATATACTCATTCGAAATGCAACTTTTTGAACATATATATCGAATTGACTTAGAAATGAAAACAGAAATTGACTCCTATGCACTAATTTTACTACACTCTAACGCTTTTCTTTTCCATTTCTACTTTGTATTTCTCCTTTCTTAAATGTATATGATTTATTATTATCACTTCGTTTAGTAAAATTTAGTTAATAGGGATGGGCCAATCCTGAACAAAATGCAATGAGCAAAATTAAAATTACTGATTCGCTGTGAATTTATTTCGAACCTGGCAAATCCATTCCATCTTCTCTGTCGATGAAAATAAGCCATATTCTTTTTACGCACGTTTTTGGACATTTTTCATTCAGCCATTTGCTATAAAAGGTTTGTTTCTACTGTGATTTCCAAAAGTGACATCAGCAAAATGTCACTACAGTTAAGACCCTTTTACACGGGCCAATTATCGGGAAAGCGCTCGTTCATAGAACGCTCTTTGCTTATAATTGCCCTGTGTAAACAGGGCAGCGATCAGCAGATGTTTGAGCAAACACTCGGTCATCTGCTGATCCTATCATTTTAAAAAAACTAAAATATTATCATTGTCGGCAGCACATCTCCCTGTGTAAACAGAAAGACGCACTACCGACATAATGATAATGATCAGAGTAACGAGCGCTCGTCCCCATATATATCTCCTTGTGACAGAAGCAAACGAGCGCTGATCAATGAGCTGTCTCGTTGATCGGTGCTCGTTGAACCAGCCAAAATTGTCTGGAATAATAGGTGACAACCTTTACAGTAAAGGCCTTATTTTTTACAGAATTCTGCAAGGATAAATCTGCCTGGTTTTACATTGATCCTCTTCTGGTCCCTTTACAATGGCAATACTTGGCAAAGAAGCCAGCAGGTTAGCAGCAGTGGAGCTATGAGGCTAAGGGTATGTGCACACACACTAATTACGTCCGTAATTGACGGACGTATTTCGGCCGCAAGTCCCGGACCGAACACAGTGCAGGGAACCGGGCTCCTAGCATCATACTTATGTACGACGCTAGGAGTCCCTGCCTCTCCGTGGAACTATTGTCCCGTACTGAAAACATGATTACAGTACGGGACAGTTGTCCTGCAGCGAGGCAGGGACTCCTAGCATCGTACATAACTGTGATGCTAGGAGCCCGGCTCCCTGCACTGTGTTCTGTCCGGGACTTGCGGCCGAAATACGTCCGTCAATTACGGACGTAATTAGTGTGTGTGCACATACCCTAAAGGTACTTTTACAAGGGCAGATTTCCTGGCCAGTAACAAGTGCAGATTGACCATAATACCATGTTGATCGGTGCTCGTTTGCTACATTTACATGGAGCAATGATCGTGAGTTAGTCAATACAATCACTTGGCAGCACATTCTCTGTTTACATGAGATGTGCTGACGACAAACAAGATGTGATCAGCCGAAAAAAGAGCGTTTGCTTGCCGGCTGATCACTGCCATGTTTACTCGGGGCAATGATTGGGAACGAGCGTTAATACGATTATCTGCCCCTGTTAAAGTGCTGAGTTTTCTGATTGTTCTGAGGTATACAGTGCCCACCAAATGTTCCAGAACACCCTCATAACTTTTGAACGGCTTGAGGTAGAGGGTTGAAATTTGGTGGGATTTAATGGGGTCATAAAATCTACCAGTTAACGCCAAAAATACCAACCCCACCGCCTTGGGGGCGGTGGGGTGGGATGGGGCATCAGAATCATAAAATGCACGATGGGTCTAGTGGTCGCTCATTTGAGAGCTCTTTATAATACGATAATAATGCTGCAATTTTGAGATAGGATTGTTTTTACGCTAAGATATTTAACATTAAAGTTATCATCTTCATTATCGGCTACCGCCACTGTTAGCATTACCCAAAATGTACCGCGTGGGTAAAATCCTAAATGTGTGTGGGCACGTGTGTGTGTGTGTGTGTGAGCTTGGAAATGTCACATCAAGGTGAGTTTAAATTATGTATTATTACAATCGGCCTCGGCGATACAAAATGGACCTTGTCTACGATTGTAACATGATTTAATGTGCACACATTTCGGTAGTCGCTTGTGAATTTCAGAGAGCGCTAATTCGGAGAGTAATTTTCATTTTTGTACATTTCTATTGTCATATCACAAAATGCATTTGACTGAAATGGAAAGGATCACTTTATTGATGATGAGAGGGTATGGCGAAGAAAAAATAAGATCCTATCGAGAAGTAGCGGCTTTATTCAATGCCACTTATCCTATCCGTGATCCAATTTCATTGTCAACTGTTAAAATAACTATTCATAGTTTCCAAATAACCGGTTCAATTAAAGACGCACCAAGATTCGGAAGACCCAAACATGCTAGTAATGACGAAAAAGCTTTAGATGTTCTGCTCACTGTACATGATGATCCTCATACATCTGTCTCGAGTGGAGCACAACAAAATGATATCAGCGCCACATCAGTCCATCGAATTATGAAGAGGCATCATTATCATCCTTCTAAAATACGTCTAGTTCAGGAGCTATCCAAAGATTATTATGACAGAAAAATTTAATTTTGCGATACAACGATGACACGATTTGATGATAATCACCAGATTTTCAACTGGACCTGTTTTTCGGATGAAGCTACGTTTGATCTAAACGGTTCTGTAAATCGACAGAACATGAAGTAATGTTCAGACGGAAATCTACATTGGATGAGAGACAGTCATACCCAGTATCCTCAGAAGGTTAATGTTTGGGCCGGAATATTGCTCAATCATATTGAAGGACCGCTTTTCATTGAAGGAAACATAGATGCAGAAAATTACTGCAGTTTGCTAAGAAACCAAGTGATACCGGCCATTCAAAATATTGCTGGAGAAGCTTTCCGCAATGCTTGGTATCAGCAGGATGGAGCTCAGGCTCATTTTTCTCTGCGAGCTTGAAATCTTCTGAACGATAATTTTCCTGATCAATGGATTGGTAGAAGGGGCCCGATAGAATGGCCACCGAGATCACCAGATCTGACCCCATTAGACTTTTTTACTGGGGGTATATAAAAAGTAAAGTCTATGAGACTAGGATCGCAAACTTAGATGAGCTGCTGGAAAGAATAGTGAACATTTTGAATTCAATCACACCAGATGTTATAAATAACGTTATCGACACGTTTTACGTTCGCTTAGGACGCTGTCAAATTGTTGAAGGACATCAGTTTGAACATTTGATTTAATACAGTAATTGTTATGTTTGTACTAATACACATAATTCATGTCCTCGGTCTTGCTTTGGTTGGCCGGACAACAAACACACACACACACACACACACACACGGGTTTGAGGTGGTTAAATACCGGGGGGAATGACGAACCCCGGGGTCCTTAACTCGGGCTGTATACACACACACCCACACACAAAAGTGAGAGGCAAGGGGACTCACATTAATCTAGCACCCCGATGAGATGTAAATCCGACCGTGCAACCTCCGCACGGTACATTTTGGGCAATGCTAACACCGGCGGTAGCCGATAATGTAGATGATAACTTTAATAATATCTCAGCGAAAAAAAATGCTATCTCAAAATCATTGAGGCATCGTTTTGAATTGAAAGACCTTTCAAACAAGCCCCCACTCGACCCCCCATGCCATTTAAGATTTTGCTGCCCCCGTCCACCCCACCGCCCCCAAGGGGGTGGGGGGTTTTTTTTTTTGTTAACTGGTATATTTTATGACCCCATTAAATCCCGCCAAATTTCAACCCTCTGCCTTGAGCCGTTCAAGTGTTATGAGGGTGTTTCGGCACTTTTGGTGGGCACTGTAGACTAGACATATACAATTGTTCAGCCGCATAGTAGTTTGATTACAACTATGACGGTCCTGTATTATTTATGAGTAATCAAAATGAGTATATGGAAAATTTTGTGTTACATTATGTTTTTAAAAACAAAGAAACAATCTGTAGATTTATGGTTTTGTATAGGATGACTGTGATGTAAAACACAATGCGGTCCTCCTTACGACTGAGTCCACAAATAAGGGCTACAAGTGATCTCCGTTGTTCCTGGGGACATTTCACATGCTTTCAGATTTTTGTCTCCTCTAGTTTGTGAATGTTTTAAACTCGACTGAACTCTGAAGTTCCCAAACTACCAGCCTTAGGGTATGTGCACACGGCAGCCTCCGTTACGGCTGAAATTACGGAGCTGCTTTCAGGAGAAAACCGCTCCTGAATTTCAGACGTAATGGCATGTGCAGGCGCTATTCGCTGCGTCCATTACGGACGTAATTGGAGCTGTTTTTCCATGGAGTCAATGGAAAACAGCTCCAATTACGCCTCAAGAAGTGACAGGCACTTCTTTGACGCGGGCGTCTTTTTTACGCGCCGTCTTTTGACAGCGACGGGTAAATAAAATGACCGTCGGCACAGAACATCGTAAAGCCCATTCAAATTAATGGGCAGATGTTTGCCGACGCTTTAGAGCCGTATTTTCGGACGTAATTCGAGGCGAAAACGCCTGAATTACGTCCGTAAATAGGGTGTGTGAAAACAGCCTTACCTCTGCAACAATGGTGCGCTTATTTACTATTGCAAATCTGCAGTATTTTTATTACATACTACTTCAGGCAGCTTGCTATGTTTTTTTCTTTTGTATTTTTGTAGCCCTTTTTTATGACAAAAGTGTAATAAGTCACCTACAGCTCTAACTCTGGTTATTCTGAAATGTTTTACTCTACTGTCTCATGTTATTTTTATTCATACACAATTGATTCCTTTGTTAAATAGGAAAATATGGAAAAATTTGAAAAATGTTTTTTTATCATATTTGTCATTTGTCATAATTTATATAAAGCAGCAAACAATAATTTTGTGTTCTATGTGCAATCTCTCAAATCTCAGTTAATAGACAAGTCAAGGGTAAAGTACTTCTGTTGCTTTCAATGAAGGTTTGCAATGGATCCTGAAATGTCTTACATTTCTTCCATAATATATGAGTTTATGCAGGATCAAATTATCAGAAATGCTAATGGAACAATTGACCCTGGGTTCCCATTATCCAGGGACTTCGACATCTTCACCTTCCCCATACTTGTACTTGAGCAGGAACCAAAGTGTGGATAGTATTGTAATATATCAGATCTTCTGCACAAAGGTGATCCCACATTGAAGAGCAAAACAGCAAGTGGCCACCATTGTGTTTTTTTCGACAGAAAAAGCTTTTGTGATCTGTAGCAGCTGCTATAACTGTAATTACACCCATGAGTCTGGACCAACTCTGAACTTTATACGGACAAAGTGCTGTATGTCAAGAATAAAATTATAGTAAAATATGTTTTTTAGGACAATGTCTTCTGGTGGCCTAGACAAATTGCCCCCCAACCCCATGTGGAATTTTCAGGGGTATTTCCAGACTCAAAACTGATCACTAATCTACAGAATAGGTGATAATTGTCTGATCTCTGGGGGCCCTACCATTGGGACCCTCACTGATCACTAAAATGGGGGTTCCTAACCCGCTGTTCCTTTTCACTGCACACTGCAATACAAGAGAATACAGTACTGATCAGACACAGTCACAGGCAGAATACATAACAATTAATCCAGTGACTCTCAAGTGATAACTTCTTTCATTGGAGTCACTCTCTTTAATTTTCTTATCCATCCAGCCCTGACCGCAATGGGTATTCTACGGACAACTGCATCCCAGACAACCCAGACATAATTGGCCTCTCGCTTCTGCTGCCCATCCCCACCCTGTATATATCAACACAGACCCTCTATACTTCTGTCCCCTTTAACACTGCTAACCTGCTGCTACCACTGATACTGTGTCTGTGGTGTGCCTGCTGCTGCCTCAGGTGCCTTATTACTGCACCTACAGTGCTGCCAAATGCTCCCAAATACTATACTGCATAAATAAGGGAATGTTCACACAAATTATTTTCAGGCTTATTTCTGAGCGTAAAGTGCTCATATTACGCTCAGAATACATTAGAAATGCGCCTGCAAACTTCCCTCTGTTTTCAATGGGAAATAAAATGTGTAGTTCATATGAGGCTTATTTTACGCTGCAAACATTAAAACCGCTTTGAAAATCAGCACCAAAAATGCCTGGATTCAGAGGCTGTTTTCTGTTGAAATTGGCCTTGTATTTTTCAATCTTAACATATGCTGTGTGAACATACCCTAATGCTAAGGACACAGATACAGAAAAAAGCAGGGGCATAACTAGAAAATGGTGAGCCCTATAGCAAAGTTTTACATTAGCCCATAACATTTACAATCTCAGGGAGGGCAAACTTGGTCCACGTTAAACAAAAATCTATTTCTGTGAAAGTAGGACTTCCAACATTACCTGACAAAGGATCAGAGCATTCTGGGAGTTGTAGTTCCACAAACAATGATAACACACATACACACACAGACAGACCCCAAAATTAATCCAGAGCTCAGACCAGATCCCAAAATCAATCCAGATGCCAGAGCAGGCCACAAAATCTATTTAGACCCCAGACTAGACCACCATAATAAATTTGATCTCAGACTCGACACCAAAATGAATTCAGACCCCAGACCAGAACCTAAAAATCAGATACGACCATCAGACCCCATTCTGCTAAATTAATTTAGACCCCAGACCCCAAAATTAATCTAGACCTCAGACCAGACCTCAAAATTCAGACTCCAGAGCAGACCCGAGACGAGAGCAAAAAAAACCCAGTGCAGTAGTGCCCGGAGCTATAGAGGACTCGGGAGAGAGGCAGTAAGTTATTATGCCAGCAGTGCTCACCTCTCCCAGGGCCTCCTGTACACAAATGAGCACTT